>NC_090128.1:23890930-23999947 GCF_040581485.1 Linepithema humile | reverse complement strand
ATTTTCCTGTCATTGTTCCACATTGAACCGCTAGGTGGCTACGTGTTGAAAGACTTTAAATATACATATATATATATGCATATATATATATATATACATATATAGAAATTTTATTAAAATTTTATTGTTCTGCGGAACTTAATTATAAATATTCATTTTTTTAAAGAAACTTAATTTTTTATAAAGACTGGAATACATTATTAATTATTTTTTCTGCAAATTTAACTAAGAATAATTTGTTATAAAAAAATAAAAAAATATTTTGTCAGTAATATATATTTTTATACACAATGTTAAAAGTTTTATTTTAAAAAATTTGTATTATTTATGACTATAATTATATATAGATGTGCTTTAGAGATTCATCATCTATCCTTTTCTATCCACATCTATCCACATCTTCTATCCTTTTTTACTTGGGATCTTGCACCAACGTGACATCTTGTGTGACATGCCTTAACTATGACATCTTGATCACAGATTTTTTGATAGAATACAATGGTTGTGAAATCACCTTATATTCTTACACCGTGATTAAGACCGAAGCATAAACCAGCCATAAAGATCTCGGACCGATTTCTAGCATCGTGGACATTGGCCTTTACAGTGTAAAGGCGGGAGCACAGACTTTTGCATAAAGCATAATGGCCGGAGCACAGACTTTTGCATAAAGCATAACGCATAAGCATAAGGAAATTGATTGGTCCATTTCCTTATGCATTTGCTTATGCTTATATATAGACCAATCAATTTCCTTATGCTTATGCGTTATGCTTTATGTAAAAGCTTGTGCTCTCGGCTTAACGCATAAGCATAAGGAAATTGATTGGTCCGTTTCCTTATGCATTTGCTTATGCTTATATATAGACCAATCAATTTCCTTATGCTTATGCGTTATGCTTTATGTAAAAGTCTGTGCTCCGGCCTTAACAATTACTTCGATATATCGAAATCGAAACAAAGCAAAACTATGCGTGCCACATTCCGATTGTTCTTTTTCTCCGTTGTTTGCCGGTTTGAAAGGTAGATACAAAAACCTTGCAATTAATTGTATTTCTTTTACTCGTATTAAAAGTGCATAATATGAGAATTTTTATCAGGAGTGTTGATTAAAGTGACGGGCAATTGTTAGAATGTATTATTTAGCGCGAATGTTTACGATTAATAGCATACGATTCGGCGATTGTTTGGCGACCAGATTTTGAAGCAGGTTAGTTAGTAGATGATTTTCCACCAAGGGACACAAGTCGAAACAAATCGACACAAGTATCACTCTGTCTTTCGTTCGATATTCAATGAGCAACAGAGAGAATAATTTTGTGTCAACTTGTGTTCCTTGCTGGAAAACAACCAAATGATACTAGAATGTAGACGCGCAGAGCGCTCTCGCGTCTGCATCTTGGTATCACTGGTTAGAGTTCAGTGCGTATAGACGCGCACAATAATTCCTATGTTCACTTAACAGAATCACAGCAAGATTTTTCCGTTAGATGTAATAAGTTAAAAAATTAGTTCACAATAATTTGTTTTACTTCTTTGTAGTAGCATTGAGTAGCATATAAAGTTGAGTCGGCTACTATATGTGTATTTTATGTTACAGGTGTGTGCGTGAACGCGGCGCGATACAATGGGCGCGTTCAGCAGAACAAACCGCTTAGTAGCAATCGAACGTGATTGGTTCTTACTTTCAGAACCAACTAATTAACAGTCGAGATTCAGCGGAAAATCTACAACTGTTGAGTCTGCTGAACGCGGCCAATGTGTTTATGTAAGTAAAATGTGCTGATTGATTCTCAAGTGCATATAACCAAGAAGTTTTTAGTATTTCTGTGCGTATTTTTGTTCCAATTATACCCGTGTTTATATACATTGATTGTGCGACAAAGCTGATGAAAGTCAAAATCCGCAGCGGGTGAAGTCGCTTCAATACCTTAGCTGGTAAATTTATTTGTTACTTAACATACATAAACAATTATAATTTGTATTTATTAAATATGTAGTAAGATATTTAAAAATATTTATTGAAATATTCATTGAAATATTTATCAAATAGTTGATACAATTTTTAAATAATTATTTACACAATTTATTGCATATAGTTATATTTTATTGAAAAAATAATTAAATTAATACATAATTATTTAATATACATTAAATTCATAAGAATTAAAATATATATTAATGTTTTTAGGTGCAGCTGAAAGCACTTCGCTAGGGTACAACAATCGGTAAGTGAATTCATTCTGATACTTGTGCAATTTTACAAAATACTGATCAATACATATCATCCGCTGTCATTTTATTTGTCAATATAATTACTAAGTGCCTTGACAATAATTTGTTTGCCGTTTACATGTGTACGCATAAACAATAAGTTAAAGAATGATTTTTATCAATAAAAAAATTTAACATTTTAGTCATTTTACAAGTCATGCGTGTAATTTATAGCTTATATTAAAAAATAATACAAGCAAAATTTTAGAACTATAAATTATGTTAATACATATATTTAAGTATAAATTATATAAACATATATTAATTTAGTACACAAGAAATTTTAGGATAATTTATGGAGTATTTATGAGGTTATAATAAATTCAATATTTAGGATAAAATATTTCGGCAATTTTTAGGTTTGATTTGTTTTATGTGGAATAAAATGCATTATTATTCCTACGTGTATAAACATATTTGATGATAGCGGAAGATGAATGTATAGTCACATATCAGTAATTTATTGTCGCCTAATTGCGCTTTGCTTCAAAGAATTTATTTGTACGATGGCACATCTACTTTTATTGATGCGATTGTGCCATTTTGTCCTGCATTTGCGTCGTCGCGTTTTACAACTGCGGAAAGTCGCCTTTTATTATGATGCACGCATTCATGTTGGCTCAAATCGTCATTGTTACGCCAACGCGATTACATCATATACTTACGCATTATGATCATCCACGACTTGCTCGGTACTGCTTGTCTACGTTTCGTGAGGAAAAGAAAATTAACATATTTTTCAAATTATATATGAAACCTAAAAATTACATTTAAAAAACACGCTTACATAGAAATAGTACTACGTTTGTAAACTTTTTAAGTATTTTGTTTAATAGATTTTTAGAAGAGAAAAACATAAAATGAAAGGTAAGCACACTTAATTTATTGTCTTACAAACTGAAATGTCAAATGCATTAATTTGTGACATAAATTAAAATGTCAAATATATTAATTTGTCATTGTTGCATGCAAGTCATATTCTTAAAGAAAGAAACATTATTTCTGTTCTGTAAATTTCTAGTTAACTGACTTCAGTGATTGCACGTAGCTGCTTATTACCACCGATAAGTTATCGCAGCTTAAGATTCTTTTTCCGAGGTCAAGATACGTGCAATTAAAATTGCCTCGAGAAATATCTAATATGTAAATTTAATGTAAAATTTACGTATCTAATTTTACGTAACTAACTTTATGTAACTAATACTAACTTTAAGATTGCTTGCATGTTTTTAGACATAACTATAAATTCAAAACCAGTTATTCTACTTTATTGCAATTAAGTTTGAATTATATGGGCATGCAATATAAATTGTACAAATGTTAATGTATACTAAATTATTTTACTTCAGTAATATTTGAAACATTTCCTATATAGGAAAGAGAAATTTAAAGTACAACATAAATAATGTATGAATCTATTTAACATAAAAATATAGTAAACGGGGTAGAAAGTGTTCAGTTAGAGTTTCAAAATTTTTTTAATGCTATTGATTTGTATATCTATTTATTTTTCTTGAAATTGTATATTAAGTTTAAAAATGGGTATCTTTTTGCTTTATATTTTGTACTTTATCTTTTTATCGTTTCTTCTTAAGCATCGGTTTCATGCACCTGCCACCAGACGACGCCGCTATGATAGTTAGCAACGTTAATTTTCATTCGGTAGTTTTCCCTTTTACTTTTATGGTTCGGTAAGTCGGTCTCCGCAATAGTGTTTCACATGAACTCTTTTGGTATCGTCTAAGAACACAACAAAGTTCCAATTTTTATTTCACTTGTACCGATCGCAATAAATGCAGCCAAATTTCATGCGAAATGTATGTGTAAAACGATTTTTAGTAGAAGATTTATAAAGTACGAGTTAACGCGTTTCTTACAGCAAGAATAAAATTGGAAGAAGAGAAAAGATAAAGGATTCAATTATTTTAATATAAATAATATAGATTGAAAACGAAGAATCCCGATAACTCGATCGAATTAAATATTCATGGTACCATTGGCATTCACTATCCCGTAAAATCGAGCAATTTCGCGGATTACGATTATGCTGTGTGTATCGCCAGTCGGTTTAAACGATCGCGTCGTGGCGGGCGAACAATAGCGGCGGAATCGGGTGAGTTCGGTTGTTGTCGAGACTCTTCGACATTTCCTCGTGCCTGCGTCTGCCACAACGACGACATACGTCCATTCGCTGTGTATACGTGCGCGCGTGTTTGCTCGTGGTGGTCTCACGTTGCGTTCACCTACTCGTGCGTGATTTTTGTATTTCGCGTATTCTTCTGTGTGGTGCGGTGTGTCCGGTGAATCCGGTCACAGATTCGCAAGTTCTATCTTTCTCCTCCTTCTCCGCTCTTGCCCGTTGAAAGGGTGAGACCGACGCGATGTCCTCTCTGAAGGACGATAAAGTGCCGTGCGCCCGGCTCTGCCACATCGCCAAGTGGGACGACTTCCCGGGCTACGGCTTCAATCTGCACGCGCAGAAAGGCAAAAACGGCCAGTTTATCGGCAAGGTGGATGATGGTTCGCCGAGTCAGGCGGCCGGTTTGCGCCAGGGCGACCGGATAATTGAGGTGAACGAGATTGACATCGCGAACGAAACGCACAATCAGGTGGTCGAACGCATCAAGGCATTCGCCAACGAAACTAAACTGCTAGTAGTCGACCAGGAGGCCGATGATTACTTCAGGGAGAATAACATCGTCATCAAGGGCACCATGCCTAATATCAAGGTGATCAAGACGCCGGAGAAAAATCCCAACAGCGTGGAAGACCGTTCTGATGGCAGCTCCGTTGACGAGGTAAGGAAGCTTCCGGTTCTTCTTTCGTATTTTCATTCTGGATGTACCAGCTGACAATTTATTATGTATCACAATTTCTAACGACTTAAGTTGCACGTGGATTTTATTTCAGTCTAATATATGTGTAAAAAACGTTGAATAATGAATTTTTTTCTATTTTTATGATATATGTATGAAAATGGACTTGATACTTTTTGAATTAAGATCTTTTTTTTAATTCCGCATAACTATTGTAGATGAAAGATGATTAATTACGTATAATAAGTGCGTAAATATGTAATGTATATAGTAATTGACAAAATTTGAACCGTGCTATAATAATGAATAATTATTAAGCGAGTCATGCTAAATCGCGATTATTCTGAATAAGTATGAATATCCGTGCATATTTAAATTTACGATAAAACAAACAGAAATTTGTAACGACTTAAATGATAACCTAAGTTGCACGTGCATTTTTTTTCAATATGTATGTGTAAAAAACGTTGAATAATGCATTTTTTATTTTTCTGCATAAAACGTGCAGAAATATAATAAACTGCATTGCAAAAGAGAGAAATTGGATGGATAAAAACTAAATCCTCATTTAACAAAATTTATTAAAATTTAATTTAATTTAAAACAGATTTGAAAGTTCTTTCTATTTTTAAATTCTCTTATGAAAACGCACTTGTATTTATTTACTTTTTATTATATTTTTCTGGTAAAATGGTGTCGAATAGATTTGTTACAAGGATGTAGTTGATGCGTCTTACGACGAATGCACGATTAATTGCACGTTTTCTTCGATTTCGAAAGTCCGAGAGCTACGCGACGCCCGTATTGAAAGAATCCGTGGTATTCGCGTGGAATTTATCCGAGCTGTGGTACGAGTCCACCTGTTGGATTCGTATGAGTCCACTTGTTGTTGTCGCTGCTAGCCGTTCGTGTGTTTACGTCTGTCTGTTTATACTAGAAAGTGTCTAACACGCTCGGGATGCGTGCAACACCGCGATGTATCAATGCTGGATGTCCATGATCTATGGCCGATAATTTCAATGTTCGTATATAGTAAAATATTACATCATTATTAATGTAGCATATGCATATAATTCATAGTAGCACGCAGAATTCACTTTAGGAATGTTAATTAAATACGCGCGAGATCTACTTTAAATACATCGCTCTTAATTTCGACGTTTCTCTTTTTTTAAAGGTAGATATTTCGCAAATAGATACGCATTTAGCAAAATTTCAGAATATGATTTTATTTTACTGTTGTTTTAAAATATAATAGTTCATTTACATGTTGATTTTCGTTGGATAGTTATGCAGTTGTCCTGTTTTTTTATTTTTCACGCTGTAGTGTTTAATATTTAGCCTTTATATTCACATAAAATACAAGCAGGTGCGCGCAGTTGAATGCACATGCGTCATCGTGTCGTAATTAGTTATTTCTCCGCGGAACGGTCTTGCTGTTGCTGTGCTTTTTTAGCTATTGCGATGATCGATGTATCGCAGTAAAGTAACCGGAATAGAAATTGGATGTAGAGTGTGTGGCACAAAAGAGAGATATGCTCATGATTTCCTTTGCAAATTTGTAAATTTTAACATATTTGATAGATCATATTAAATCTAACATAACGCGCGAATAATATTGCTATACAAAATTCATACTTTATCTCATATTCGATATTATTAATTTAACTCAAATTTATAGAATAAACGTAGTAATTGTCAGCATTTTATGTTTATACCAAATTGCAAATTTCAATTACATAAGTGTACGATGTTTGCTTATGCGATGATATTTATGGCGGTCACGCAGGAATTAGGTTCTGTAATTAATTTTTGTGGTTGTAATCACCACTGTCGCGATTTAATAATATCACGGCAATCCCATTTTATAAATAATTTTTAAATTGTAATCAAGTCGCGATTTAATAATATCATATAATGGTAATAATGATTAGATATTACGACAATCGTGCGTATCGAACGTACATTTTTCTGCGGACTATCAGATAACGTTAATAGTGCAAGGCAGGAAGTGATTTAGAATCGATCATCAAAATCGTTTTTCAAGGAAACGTTACGCAAGCAACGACGCTCGGGATTATTTTCCCATTGTGAACATGCATCCTCTCTCGGCGATGACGCGTCTCTTGGAACTCGCGCGTCTGCTAACTAATAAAACGAGAAATCATTATTTTTCTCTTTCATCAAATGGCGTGCGATTATCTCGCACGCGGATTTCTCATCGCACGACGTATTACGTCTTTTCATTATTATCAATTAGACGGAAGGATGCTTGTTCGAGAGATAAAAAAATTGCGGTAAATTCATATCTTTGTGAACTTGGCACCCGACTTTAAAAAAAATTATTTTTTAATACAGAAAATGTTAGTATTTTGATTGTAGTTGTTTGTAGTAACAATAATTTCGTTTGTAGTTTAATCAATAAAAAAATATAGCTATTTGAAAGAATATATATATATAGTTGTTACCCAATTATGGGATAAAAAAAATTTGATAATATACATATATCTTGATTCAGAATCGTTTATAGTTGTTTGTAGTGATTTTGCTTTCGTTTGTAGTTGCACCGTTTCAAAAAATTAAAAAAGAGTTGAATTATTATGACGTATGTTGTAAACATTTAAATGATGATACAAACGAAATTATTGTTACTACAAACAACTACAATCAAAATACTAACATTTTCTGTCAAAATATTTTTTTTTAAACTTAGATGCCCAAGTTCACAGAGGTTAAATTCATACGAGTCGCTACAAATATTGAAAATTGTAGAAAATTGTAAGAATATTCTCTCTCTCTCTCTCTCTCTCTTATATATTTTTCTGAAATATAAAAATAATTTTTAATTCTGAATTGTATAATTATAATTAATTATTAATTATAATTTAGAGGACTTATTTTTTTCTGATATATGTATAAGAATATCTTATATAATTACTAAAATCAAATAATATTATTTAAAGTATTTCTCCATCTCGCGAGTATTAATTCTACTAAGGCCGATTTAACTAGGGACAAAGGGGTTAATTGACATAAATTACCATTCTGTACATAATCCGTCGCGGTATTCGCATCGAGTCATCATCGTACGCATTGTGTCTTTCTGTATATCGTTATCAGTGATGATATGTTCGTATTTATTGAAACACATTCGACTCGCTCTCGTGAAATCGAGTAAACGTCGTTACCTAACTAAGCTAATGATGCCACATTTTCGAGAACATCTGTATTTACTTTTCAAGAGCAAGAAGACAGCAGTTCGAAGAATTATTCTTTATGTATAAAACCTCATAAAATGTGAAAATGATATCCGTATTTTTTTTAAAACGCGATTTTCCCTTATCGATGATTTTTCTTTAGAAATAGTGAAACAATGTTATCGCTATTCGCACACTCATGAGATATCTTACATAGAATGAGGATAATAGATAATATTCTCTCTTGGAATTAGAAAGACGAAATTAGTGAAGGACGAACGTATCATGATATATCCTTTCTATTATCTAGGCCATTGAATTACATTTCTCGTTATAAGTCGTTGATATTATTGTTAGCATTATTCACAATAAGAGCGTGAATAAATTATCAACGTCTGTACTTTCAAATCATAATTAATAACTATATTAGTAGAGCAAAATTATATATAATATCCATTATGTTGTATTGCAAAAGATGAATCGATCGATAGACATAATAAGCATTGAACTGCTAGCCATGATACATCTGCAACTTATATCGATTTTATTGGCAGGTGACATCGAGTATACACGCGTTCTCGCGTGTCGCAAGTGTGCGTGTTTATTACGCGAGAGGAATGTGAATAACCCCTATCGCGTTCTAGAATATGAGACTGTCTCGATTGACAGAACACGTGTATCGTCCATCATTCTAGTGCATTCAGAACCTTTTTGTATCTTACAAATCTTTTATTAATATTATATTTTGTATAATTAATAATTATTATTAATATTAAATGACATTTACGACATTGAATTATTCTATTAAAAAAATTTTAATTTATTTATATTTTTTTATTATATATATATAATTACTTACATTATTTTATTTATAAAAATGATTGGATTTGTTATATTTGAACAATAATAATGGTTAAATATTATTTATGATAACTATTATAGACATATCATAATTTTATGTTTATATATTATACACTTTGCAATAACAGTTGTTCACATTACCTTGGAACGTGGTTAAAACGTTATCACAAACTGGCGCGATGTGTTGTTTCTCGAAGTCGTCGCAAGAGTATTCGAATGTAACTGTGCTGCAGGGATGAATGAAATGTGATTGAATCATGCTGAATAAGCGGAAGCTTTACTGGTTCGCACGTGCCAACAGACTTTGTGCGTGAGATTGTTGTTTGATATTTCCTGCTTCCTATCAGACATGATAATCGACCAGTGACTTCTTTAAAAAGACAGTGTTATTTTTACGACTATTGAGTAAATTATTGTCATACTTGAAGAATACTTGAATTATTGAACACAGGATTTTTACTCTTTTTGAAGAAAACTAATGAAGATTTATTATTTATTATTTTTAAGAAATTTATTTTATTATTTTGCATAAAATAGATAAATAGGATAATAGAAAGTATTTATATCCATGAAATTTCTATTCTTAAGTAAAGATATAAAAGTTAAATATTGAGATACATTATATTGACAATGATAAATAAATATTTTTTATTTTGCATATGATGTGTTTGAATTGATTACAGAATATTGCTAAAATTCGATTATTGCCACCAAAAGTTTTAAAAAGATTAGAATCAGCAGTCTCAATAAAAGTGCTATTTTAAATTCGCGATATCTGATTCGATGATTCGGCTTACGACAGAGGCGAAAGTGACGACGTGTTCGTTATTAATATCCCGCTTATATATACGCATCGTTGTCCAAACGATAATTCATTTATAAAGAGGCAGACGCTCGCGAGTCGCAGTTTATTCATTTCGTTTAACCCTTGAACATCGGTCAGGGGTTTCGTCTCGTCTCGGTAGGAATTGTAGAGATCACAGTGAAAAGAGTGATACATAAAGTGGTACATAAAGTATTGAGATAATCTTTCACAATATTGGCAAATTTTTAAGGATATGACATCAAACTCGGAAATTCAGTGTTCCTTTGATCTAAAGGTATCTGTATTCATCTTAAAAAGATCATTCACGTTATAAAGAATATTCAATTCGTAAATACTTTTGACTGTAAACTGTTTAAACTATTTACACAAATTAAATTGTGAATAGATAAATATTACGGAAAAAAAAATATGAGAAGTATTATTCGATTAAGTTTGAATGCTATTCAAATTATTTGGTTTAGCAGTGAAAAAATAAAAGAATTTCAATATAGTACAGTTAAAAAATATTTATTGAATCTAAAACGTAACTGTCTTTAACTGTTAAAATAGCTTGATGATTGTTATCTTATCGCTGGAAGTGACACATAAATTTGCTAGGTATTTAAAATTGCTAGCTTTTTAAATAATGTTAAAATCTAGAAACGATGTTATCCTAGCAGTGTAAATGTGAAATAGGTGATAATAACAAAACATTTTTTCTTAATTAAGCGATGCAATTACGGAGTGATTTATAATAATTCTTTTGTATTTATGTGAAAATTCCAACGATATAAAATATGTAAAACTTTCTTTCTCTGTTAGAGACGTCTTGGGGCGTCTCTCGTTCTCGATGATATTGTTATCGCAATCTCCACGATTATTATAATCTTGTTCTGACAATGCTTACATGATGCTTTCTCTCGTATTCCCTGGTAACTCGACTCCAACTAGTTCTGAAAATTCAACGATTTGAACGTTAAAATTCGTTTAACAATCGATTTGAACGCTCGTTTAACAATCGATTTGTGCTTAATCTTATCCGATACTATCGTAAATCTGACATACTCGTTTTGTAATTCTTGCATATCGCTTATGAGTTTTTCAGGGTCGCAATAGTAGATAAATGTCGTTCAATTTATAAGTATTTATAATTTATCATCGCTGATGAATTACGGCACATAAATTTTTAATATCACAACTTTAGAATTAAAAATGTATTTTAGTAGTTAGCTAATTTTTTGAGTAATTAGGAAGATGATTATTTCCCGGAATTATGAATATAAAAGTAATATATCTTCGAACGGGAAGATAACTTCAATAACTCTTAATTTCATGCGAAAATGGCATGATACGCGATACAATAACAAGGCAGAATTCTACTCAAGGAGGAAAAAGATCGCTCGAATGGAACGAATGTGCGGTTCGTTATACGTGTGTTATCATGTCAACGTGGTGAGGAATGACTCATTCTAGCTCCCGGAAAGATCATGTATGAAAAGTTATGTTGCACGGTCGTTTTCGCGGTTTTTCGTGGAATAAAGATAAATTAACATCCTGCAACACAAATAATCAATATTATTTTTATGTTTGCATATGACAAAAATGTAATATTCAATAATTGTTGTTATAAGAGAAAGAGAAATATATATCTATGAAATAATGTCATTGTGATAAATTCGTGAAATTAGAGAAAATTTTATGATACATTTTCTTTCTTTTTTTATACTCTCGATTTCTGTTCATTTCTTTCTTTTTGATGTATGTGCAGAATTTTTAGTAAACTCGAAAACTCTTAGTACTATCTCGTATTAGCGTTCTAGGAATTACACGCATTTAGAAACATATGTCTGTTGTTTACTTAGGCAGTTATCGGTATGAGTGCACCTGCGTTACCGTATGCAACAATAACGTGGCTCTCGCGCTCTCGGATGCGAGCTATTATACCGTTAATCGCAGGAAGTCTCCTTTTTGGAGGACACCAATGCGTTTTATGGCGTTAATTAATTTTCGCGAGATTCGTAATCTGAGAGTTTTCTGTGATATACATATATCGAGTCTCTCTCTGCTCTTGCTCTTTCTTGTGACCAGAAAAACCGTTGATTCCCTCCGACGAATTTCCACTTCCGGTGATTTTCACGAGATTACGTAAACTCCGCGTTTATGTCGATCCGTGTCGTGATTGCATGCATCACGATCCCATTACGTAGATTTGATTTACTTAAAAGAATGTTTTTTTTTTAATAATGGAGAATATTACTTTTAAAATAATAAATATAATCGCGGATTTTAATATTTTATATACAAGTTAACACAATAATCTGCGGCCATTTCAAAAAATTTTTATCTTATGAAAATATCGTAATCTTCTGGAGGTTGAATTTATACGCTTGAACAAGAAAGTAATAGCAGATTTTGAAATAATTTCTCCTAGTAAAGACATGATTGCGAGGTAATTATTCTCTATTCAAATAAAGTTATGAATATGTAGAGAACGCAATGAGTGCTTCATTCTTTTATAAAATTAACATGTCAGTTATGATAATGTAGTGTGTGGGAGGTAGACGATCGAGAGATTCTCTCTTTATTGTGGGCGATATGATAATAATTTATGTGTGTGACCGAAATTCTTTTAAAATACATTTCATAGTTGTACGAATTGAAATACTTCCATAGATGACCGATTTAGGTAAAATTAATAAATTATTTAATAAAAGATTTATGTATTTTTTTTAAGTAAATTAAATTGGTGAAAATCAATTCAGTAATAATTGTGATTTTTTAATCATTTATTTTATTAACTATTCTAAACTTATAATTTTATTATAACGACGATTAATAAAAAACGATTAATTTTCTATAAAAATTTTAATAAAATAATATTTTTATTTAGTTTGTAAAAGAATTTGTATTAAATACTTCTTTTAAAATATTATTTATGACTTCTTAAATGCAATTTTATTAGGAAGTTTCTGCAAATAACGCGCAGATCGATTGTGTAATAGAAGATTCGAGGAAATCCTCAATCGCGGATTACAATATTGTACTCCCGATACAATTAATAGGTACTCATCCTCTTACGTTTCCCATCCCGTACAAAATAGGACGTTTCCTGTCTCCTTTGCATAACGTGACTAACACATTTGCAAATGAATATACCAATATAAATACATCTAATTTCTTAATGTGACTTATATAACATTTTTTTATTTACTCATTTAATTAATATTTGACAAATACTTTAAATGTATGCAACGTTTACTTCTTCTTAATAACTCTTTTTTGATCGAAATAAATTTGTTCAATTTTGTAACTAACTTATCATATATACTAGATTAAGAAAGTTTTATGCAACGTCATAAAGCAACGAGAAAGATATCTTGAATTCCGTTACTCGATCTTATTCGATTTCCGTGTCTCGTTCTAGAACGATTTTAGAGGAAAGCGTGCCAAAAACTTGCATACGTCTCACCTGAATACGTATACAGATAACGGGGATTCCCCTCCAAGAAAAAACCGAGTTGACGAACATTGCACCATGTTCTCTCGCATAGGTATAATTAAATACCTGCCTGCGTGACCTGCCGATAAGCGTGTGTTTATTTCAAAGCTCGATACGTATGCGTTGCTAGAATGTTCTCTTCTTCATCGACGATTTCATTCTTGCATCAACATATTACATGTCGATTCTCTAAAGAGCATGAGTGAATTTACGCAGCACATTAGCGTAGGCAGGTGTACGCAAACTATCTATAGAAAATTTCTCGTATCTATAAAAGAAAGATTTTTTTTATTTGTAAAATTATATCTAATGTGTCGAAACACAGCTATATTGCATCGAATCTTACGTAGTTTCTTCAACAAAGCTATTAAATTTGATTGTGTGGTTGTAAACTTGGAGCAAATAAAAATCGAGTATTTTGACAAGAGGTAGGCTGCCTTTTATAAATTTTTATTAGATTCAGATTTATGATATTTTTGGAAAACTTACGATAAATTTAATATAAAGAAATATTATTACTATCGGAAAGTATTGCGTTCTAAATGCGGTCAAAATTCCAATTCCGGTAAAATTACTGATACGTTTTCGCTCGATCGCATTTGCAAAAAGATCTCGGTCGTGAAAAGCGTTCATGGTCGTCATCGTCTCATGGCACAGATTCCTACAGTTTTATAGGGCTGTTGCATCAGTAACAGTGGAATAAAAACATGCAATGCGCGCGAAAGTCTCACATGAAACTACAAAGATATTAGTAACACAAAGCTTAGATACAAAAAATATCATTATATCATTATAAAGACTAAAATAAGGAGAAAAGAACCATTGCAACTCGGCCTTGTTCTTGTTAACTTTAATACTTTTTTTTTGGAACAACGCGTTAAGCTTCAATGATACCATGACTTTTATATCGGATGAAAAGGTTGGAAATTTATTTGCGATCTAAATTTTGTAAGATAAACATTTACTTTATAATTAAAATTATATTTTAAAACTTAGAAGTTTTTAATTTTAGTGTTGCTATAAAGTTAAATTTAGTGCATTATAAATATTTTTCTATCGAGTTTTTTTATTTATGATAATGTACGAATATAGTTTAATAGAAATACTTGTTGTGCAGCAACAATTTTATTTTAATAATTTTTATATCGAAATTTTGCGATTCATATTATATATATTTTCTTTCATGTCTAATTTTTACTCCGATTACTTTAATTATATCATAGTGAATTGAGACAGCCACCGCGGAGAGAGAGAGAAAGCAAAATGTTCCATGTCTACCGCGTAGTTTTCCAAACGAGATAAATAACAACATGGCCACGATAATTCGGACTACAGAAAGCCAGTCGTTCGTGAAATTCAATATGTAGGACTGTAGAGATAGCCGACTAACATTATTTCGAAGGGATTTAAACGGTTCGCGCGGCACAGGAACCGGTTCTCTTCACCGTCGTGCATGACGAGTAATGGAATTCCTTTAAGTACCGTTCAGAATTGCATCAGGATCCAAGGTCATTATAAATATCTCTTCGCGGGCAGCGATTTTTATCCTCGCGAATTCGCGTACGCGCTAGGTGCGAGAAATAACGACATGATATTGTGCGATATCGGCCAAAAAGCGCGATACCATCGCGCAAAACACTCATGCGGAAACTCGGCATTTTGTTAGTAGGCGCTTGTGAAGCCAACCATATTATACGATGTACATTTTTTGCGATCTATGCGTCATACAAGGTTGCGCGCCAACACGAGGAGATGTCAAAAAACCGCATTGTCATTCGACTCTGAAGAAATATCTCGTTTCGTTCCGTTTCTGCTTTCGTGGACTTGGACACTAAATCAAAGTGATCTTTATTGGATATTATTTTAGCGAATTATAGTTAAAAGTTATAATCGTGATGTGAAAAAATGATTGTGTTGAAAGAGAGTTATGATAGCAATACAATTATAAAAATACTTCTGTGTTTATCAGATAGTCAAATGTTAGCAAATATTGGCAGATTGACAGGAAATTTGATCAAATTTTGCTCACTGGATACTTGTATTTAATTTCACTGGCACTAACATCTAAATAATATTTTATAATTTTATTTTTGATCCATATAAGAGATTTATTTTTTATATAATTTGAGAATTTTATAAAATAATATACACGTTTCTTCTATTTTAGAGCACACAAAAATCTATAAGCTCCAACAATACGGCGAATAGCGACAGCACTATCGTAGCACAAACGACGACCAACAACAGCAACGAATCCAATATGCGGGAAAACGGCAACGGTGGCGTGAACCACGTGCACGGCACAGGTAATGGTAGCGTGGCGAGCGGCGGTAGCGCAAACAGCGAGTCGCAATCCCAGGGTCTGAATCTGAAGATGAGCGCGAAGGAGCTGAGGGCCCAGCTGGCGGCGCGCAAAAAATACGACCCGAAGAAGGAGTCGATCGGCTTCAAGGACAAATTCGACATCGTGCAGAAACTGTAGACGCATCCCCACATCTTTCCTCAAGTTAGTATCCTTATTCCTTTATTATTCCTTCCTTTTCTCGCGTTATCGTCGTTTTTTTCGATACAACGACGACGACGCGTCCCTTCCTGCGATAGAACACACATCGTTGCAACCGATCAAATTATTGTTGTTGTAATAAATACACCGATGCGCCGTTATTTAGACTATCGCAGACGCCGAGTGTCGATGTCGATATTATAACATTTAATACGCTCATTCGCAGCGATGAGGAATGCTGCGACGAGTATTAGGATAGGATAAGGAGATAATATTGTTTGCGCAAGTACATTGTTGATTTTCGGTTTACACGAAAGCAAACTTACATGTGCAATCTTTGTCGTGTTCGCGCCAGAACTTACGGCAGATTGCGAGTCACCGGTTTATCAATGTTTAACGTAGAGCTATAACGAAGACGATTGTTTCTTGACGAAAGTTGCGCGAAAGTTATTCAAAATTATTATTTTTTTATAGTTATTATAGTTATACATACTTGAATATCTATTATGTTTATTTTTTTTTGTTTTTGAAACAATAATTTAGTTTTTTAAAGATGTTCCTGTTGTAAATAATTGCAACACTTTCCGATGTGTAATTAGTAATGTAAATCTTATTTCTTTCCACTTGATTACTCACGAATGTCGTCATATTCACTTCTAAGCACCATCCGTTAAATTCGGGAGATCCGTTTGCCGCTTCTTCCCATGACTTTCTCCGGCAAGAATTTATCGCCGTCGACTGATGTAATACTTCTCTCGAACGTTGCGATCATATGAATTCTTCGTCGGCGGAAGATAATTACAAATCCTCAAATCAAGAATATAAAAACAACTTATAATACACATATCCGTCAAGCATTTTGACAAATTGGAAATTTATTGACATCTAAATTTTATTGCTCTAGCTAAAAGTATGTTTAAAAAAATGTAGTGAGTCAATGTAGTCAGTGTTTATAAATTTAAAGGCGTGTTATCTTTATATCGAATTAAATAAATATTCGAGTATTTGAGAATTTTTAAAAAATAAAAACGAAAATAAGTTTGATCGATTAAGTAAATCAAAATAAGAAAGTAAAAGTGGTCGACGTACCAAGCGCAATAAGTAATAATGTAAGTACACGGAGAAAATTTTATATCAAAAATTACTATGTACGACATTAACCGCGGACCATGAGCCGCGGACCGAAAATTTTTACTGTTTTACATATGAAAAATATAGTAAAAATATAGTAAAATTTTTATAATTTTTTCATAGTCCGCGGCTACTACCGTACATAGTAATTTCTGATATAAACTTTTCTCGGTGTATTAATAAAAAGAAGACTTTAAATTATTTAGAAAATTTATGGCTTTTAATTCGTGAATGATAAATTCGTTTGTCTTCTCGCGATTTTTTAAAGCTAACGGAGATTAACACAGTCGCCAAAACGTTATAATGTCGACACGCGGAGAATTTGATGTGAAATCTCTCGATAATCTTGCGTGAAGTGTGGAAAATGTCGCGTGAGTCGGCGACTTGGTCGCCCGACCGTTGCAAAATGCGCAACGTCAATTTCGATTGCATTCGGAATCCGTAGATTCTTGTGCACGCGGTCGTGCAAGGCTTAAGGACTTGCAAGGACGGACGTTTCTCGCGTGCGCGCGATGCAACGGGCCTATGAAGTCAGTCAGTCGCCTGTTGTGTGTGGTCCAAGGACGGGCGCGCTACGATGTGGGAGAAAGTTACAGTCAGCCGTCGGGGACGAGTCTCTCGGTTAATCTCCGTTATCGAATTCAGGACGCGAAGTGGTTTTTACGTTGCGCCTTGCAACATCGGGCGGATTGACGCAGAAACTGAACATCCGCGAATTTGTGCAAATTACGAAAACAATGCTTGCTCAAGCTCGTTTCGATACTTGAGTTAAGCAGTTAATTGAAGCGCTGGGATTTCTGCAGATTTTACATTCTCAACAACAATTATTCGAAAATTAATAATTAAATTTGTAATTATAATAAATTGCAATAGTTAATATTTGATATAAGAGTCATTGTTTAAATTACCGTAATAATAATATTGCGATAATTTAATCGATAAGTAGTATCGATAAATACCTGTGATTCGAAATCAAACTATTATCTTTTATTATCTAGCTGAGAAAACAAAATCACGTCTCGAATGGAAGTGTTCGATGTTAAATATTTGAAACACTATAAGCTAAATTTGGCAAATATGTTTTAAAAAGTAAAAAAAGTTGAGAAAACTGTACAAATAATTTGTACATACTTGCTCGATCTCACGGATTAAATTATCGCAATATTATTATTACGGTAATTTAAACAATGACTCTTATATCAAATATTAACTATTGCAATTTATTATAATTACAAATTTAATTATTAATTTTCGAATAATTGTTGTTGAGAATGTAAAATCTGCAGAAATCCCAGCGCTTCAATTAACTGCTTAACTCAAGTATCGAAACGAGCTTGAGCAAATATTGTTTTCGTAATTTGCACAAATCGATAATCAATCGCATTTATGTAATATTAGTGAGTGGCTAATCAATCCGGTTAAACTTCTCCTTGTAGTTATGGTTCAATTATTAACTTAATGATTCAATTATTTTAAATGATAGAACGTGAATACTAAAAGACCATTCTGATAAGCGCAATATTTTTTAATGCTTTACGCTTTATAGCTGTGAAAAAAAAACAATTTTCTTCTAAATTATTGATAATTTTACATTACACATTTCAAAAATCTTTCTGAAAAAATATATCAAAATTTATTTGTGAGAAAAAAATTCATTAATGAGATATTAATGCAATATATAAAGAAGAGATAAGTTTTCGAAAAAAATTGTGCACTTAATCCGTAGTTAAGCAGTTCTCTTTTTTCTTTGTACATTATTCCTTGTCTCTACATTTTTTTATTATGGCTTCTGGTTAACGACCGCCACGGTCGTTGATTACCGCGTGTCCCGTGGGAGAACGCATGCTGACATTCTTCGAATAACTTTTGCATCATTAAACGCATTTTTTATGCACGGACACGTAGTGTGTTATAAGGAAAATTGTAATAGACGCACCAAAAATTGAAAAAATTAATCACGAACAATATCAAGAAAATGGAAAACGTGATGCGGTTAAATAGCAAGATAGCTCAATTTACTTTAGGATCACGCAAGACGTCCGCAAAAATTTTGTTTGTCACGGACGCCTATTTCTATAACACTACATAAATATTCAAAATACACCGTCCATTGATAACAGAAACACATTTACAAATAGAAGAAGGAATCTTGACTATTATTCACGAGGTGTTTATTTTAAGCGGAATAAAATTAATTAAGCGCAGCGGTTTCTCCAGGCGTACAAGTGAATATTATCGGAGAGCGACGATAACGGAGGCTCGACAAACAACAGGTACTCGCGGCTGAAATTTATAACTTGTGTTCGTTGCGCGCGTTCGATAAACCGGCCGGTCGAATGCAAAACGCGTTGCGTAATCGACAAATAGGAATGTCGCGTTACAATGGCAACAGGAGGGAAGAAGCCGCCTTTCAGGATTCCTTCTTTGCCTTCCACGGCGTTTCTCGTCGAGAGAGTCGCGGAAAAGTTGGGTATATACCCGCGACGCGTTGCTAAATATTACGACGACACGTTGCGCAACCTTCAATTATCACCGTCGTCGTCATCGTCGGTATTATGCGTTTACCTGCCGAGAGTCGCGTTCACGAGATATTACGCCTTCTTTCATAAATGCGTATGCAACCAAGCGAGCAGAGATTCGTTATCTATCGGATTAACTATTACATATATTATCGAGGTCTTTCATATAACAGGCGTTTATCAAGAAGGAAGGAACAGAATTGTGTTGGCGTCTGTTTTAAATTACCATTCTTGATATATAATGTTCTTATAATTGTTGACACTTTATGAGTGTCATTAGAGAGAATTTATTACATCACAATCAGAGATTGGTGAATAATTATACTCGTACTATGTTTAAAATTTTTTATTTTTAATGTAATTTTAATTTTTCGTAATTATTTTTATAAGTTTCCTTTCTCTTCTTGATAATACGATTAAAAGGGATGTCTCATTGCATGCGATTAGAAATTTGTTAAGAAAAAGAATACATATTTAATGTTCTCAAAAAAATTTTAATTATGTTTTATTTAATATTGTGAAGGATTAAATTTCTACGAATATAAAGAACAAAACTACAATTTTATATTCTATATAAAATATTTAAAAAAATATTTTAGTAATATTTATTACATCTAAATATTTTAATTATTCATAATTTAGTTTACTTCTTTCCAAAGCATTAATCGACCCATTTGAAGTTGAATCAGTGTTACTGCTTTGTAAATTCATGGCATCGTTAATGTCATCCATCATTCAGTGAGCACAATCCTTCCTGTTAAAGTGGCAATTTGCTCTCGTGTCATCATGTAGCTACCGTTATGCCAGTACGAAAGCTTCGTACGGATCTTTTTGCTACATGAATGATTCGATTCGGAAATGTAGTTCTCCGAAATGCCGCTATAATTTATCGCGAAAATAGTAATCGTAAGAGCGGCTATTAATGTTAAAAAATCAGCAAACGCGTACGCGTACCTGTTATTGTGTGCTAATTACATTTGGTACGCGCAGACCGTTATGTCATTGAACGACTTACTCGAGTGAAAGTATAATAACGAGGTGCTGATCGCGCCAAGTTGCTGTAGCGCGCAAAGTGGAGAGTTGGCGGATACATTGCATTTATACGCACACATTTTTGCATCGAAAATTCTGCGGAACAGCGGCGTAAAATGAGCAGCAAAGAACTTGCCGCCAAAATATTACTGTTAAGGTACCTTTTCATGCATCGCTCATCGCTCGTTTTCAGCGATAAAAAAGTCACGTGATTGCGTGACACTCGCTAGCTATTGAATATGAAAATAACTTTCAGCGATTTAGTAGGACGCGATTTAGTAGGACGACAAATTCCATTACATATACAACAGTATATACAGTTTATATAAAATAAAATGTTACAAAGAAAAAAGTATAATTGGATGATGGAGTGTACAAAAATTAATAATGAAATTAATATGAAGGAAAAGAAAAGAAGATTATTAGTATTGGCGGCAGTTCTTTATTTGCAAGAAAAACAGAAAAAACATTACAAAAGGAAATGTTTTTGAGTAAATCCATTATTTCAAATAAGAGATAAATATGGATTCCATAATACAATTTTACTTTCAATTTTACAACAAATAACAAATTTCGAAATTACTTCCGTGTGAATGCAATTCAACTTGAAGAATTATTATGTATTGGGTTGGCAAATAAGTTCGTTCGGTTTTTTATAACAGAATATAACACATTTATTTTTATACATAGAGTAAATTAGTCAATTATGTATTCGCCTCTTTTATCAATGACTTCTTGCCACCTAAAAAGCTAAAAAGCAACATAAAATATTAATATTAATATAAAATATTAATATAAAATATTAATTTTATGTTGCTTTTGGATTATATGTTGCTTTTTTGGAAGCAGATTAATATTAGAAGTATAATATAGAGAACCATTATGGAATCTTAAATTACCTCTTGTTCAAAGAAACAGCAAAGTTACAAAAGCTTTATGGGAAGAAGTTTCTAAAGCTTTGAATGGTAATGTATATAAATGTCTACTATTTACAAAAACTACTATTAACAAAAAAGATGTTAAAACAGAATTTTTTTTAGGCAAATTAAGCGCAACTGAATGCAAAAGTAAATTTAAGAATCTTCACGAGACTTATAGAAGACTTATACATAAATGCCGAATTGAGTTACAATGTAGCACCGGTATAATCTAATGTCACAAAATAGCGCTATGTCAAAAATCGATCAGATCTCCATCTATCAGCAATTTGTAAAAAGACTTTTTCCCTAATCCAATATTTACCGTTTTATTACGCATAAAATTACATTATGAAATATTATTATTATACATGTTTAATATTTATTACAAAATTGTATTTATTATTTGATTATTCATTTCATAGATTTAAAAAATGTCGCAAAATGTCGCTCAATGCTTGTCGCTTGTAGTTGAAAAAATCGAACGACAACATCACATCGCTAGCGATTACATGACGTCACTATCGCTGAAAACGAGCGACGCATAAAATGGTACCTTTAGAGATACGATAAGAAACGTTGGTACAATAGGAAGTAACTGGAATGATCGAACTCAGAAGAGAAACGATTGTGTAGCCGGATCAAATTTTACGTCAGTGCATAGCGATGCGTCTTGCTTCGAACGTAAGAAATCGAGTACAACGAATTAAGCAAAACGGAGAACTGTCTTGCTCATTGAAGACTGCACACGATGATTTATCTAATTTTATTTTTTCGAAAAGCAATTTATGAGATGAAAATTGCTGCTGACGTCTCGGATTAAATTCTCACTAAAAAGAAGCCAAGAAATTAAAAAAAATTCTACAGTTTTTTATCCATTTAAAATTACGAATCATCTGATAAATGAATCTACGATTATTGCAACGTATGAAATCGATTTATGATGCCATTATTATTCGACATTTAATTTCCATCCAGCGCAAGTGTGCAACACATTGAAATCCCGCGGCGTGTTTTCCTCCTGCTCTAAATAAACTAAAAGCAATGCAGTTTAATGCCCCACAGCGTTGCAATGTGAATGCGTTTCGGGTGTAAAATGCGGCAGTGAAAGGAAATGGTCCAAACGAAATCGCCGTTTTATCCTAACGATATCTTGCAAGGCTTTCACGTACTTAGAAGTAGGCGTCGTGCACTGATCCATTTCATAATACGAATATCGATACATTTGCTCATTTTGCGAACGGTGTAAATCCAATTTTTGTAGAAAATTAACAAAACGGAATGTTTTAAAAATTGTTTGAAAAATTATTTAGAAAGAGATTTAATTGCAAATTAAAAAAAAATTATTCTTTTTTAAATACATTTCTCTATTGGAATTAAACCATTCGCAAAATCGGTGACTCGGCGTGATTGAAATCAACGGAATGTGAGTAATCGTTAGCGCAATATATAAAAGACAAGGATTTCGATATTGTGATGCTGTCGCACGTTCGTTCGCAATACGTGCGAACGTACGAGTCCTTTTCTTTAATGTTCTTGTTTTTTTCATAGGACCTTGAAGAGCTCTAATAGTTATATCTGCTTCTGTAAATATTAGATTATATCGTGCATCAGGATAGGTGCAACAATTAGACAACAGGTAGGGATGGCTAACGATAATGATTAGTGCAAATAGATGAACTTTTCGTTATGAGGTCGACTAATTGCCATTAGTGACACGAAATGAGAATGCGCTTTTTTCGATGAAAGCGTATAGGATTTTAATATTAATGTAATCTTTAAAACTAAATATTTATTTCAATGATTATCGATATCATCAGATAAATAAAACGCTGTTAAATTCTGAAGATATACAGATGATATTCGTGTTGTTGTTGATCGCATCTTCGATGTGAATCGTATCGAATACCATATCTTATCCATATCGATCATCCAGTACACAAAAATAACGATGATATTTTCAGCGAACGCTTAATAGAATTTGTAGAATTCTTTCAGTATAATTTTAACTGTGAGATTCTTACCAATATCTAATAGTTGCACCAAATCTTTGGAATGTATATAATTACGTGCACGTATATACATACGCACATATTAAGTAGAAGACAAGAACACATGTTACAATTTTTGCACACTACATTCAACATTATTATGTAAGCGTTAATTTTATGTTTAACGATAAGATTTAGTTGTATGCCATTCAGGAAATTACACGTATTTGCGTACATGTATAAACAAAGTGTACGGGTGTTTTCTCTGTGTAAGTTATTGTCACGTTTTTGTCCAATTTTTCCATCTTTTAATCCTTGAAATTTCCCCCGTAATTTATAAGTTATTACAAGTATTTTTATCTCTCAATGGATTTTTTCAAAGTACTCGTATTTGCAAAAAAATTGTGTATAATTGGTATATTATTTTTTATATGCTTTTTTGATGTTGGAAAAATATTTGATGAAATGTTTGGAATATTTTTATTATTGATTTTATGATGTTTTATGTATTCGATTTAGAGAAAAGTCTAATTATAAGCGTTTTTTATAAAACTTCTGTTTAATACTGATATTTGTATCTTGATTTGATTCACAATTTGTGGATGTAACATCGACATATGTCAAACGACAGTTTAAAAATAGATTGTGTATATGTAATTTCAATTTTCTCTCAAATGGATGCAGATATCAGTAATGGACTGAGATCGGTAAACGTTCCACGTTGCACGATATATGTCGGGATGGTTGTTCTCAGACTTTTCTCTGGTGGATCACAGATTATGCTTGTCTGACAAGTAGCGCCACGATCTAGAAATCGCTGCCACTGTTTTACCGATCGAACATATTGATCAACTACGAATGATCACACGACTTTAGCATCACGTAGAAAACCTGTCGCATACTATTTAAATTAATAGAAAATTTTATTAAGAATTTTTGTACTAATATTCTCATCATTTACTGGTATAAATAGTACTTTTATTTTATCAATAGAAAAATTAATTAGTGAGATATTTTGCAATCAATTTTCTGTAATGTTTGACACAGAAATTAAGAGTTCCCTGTTTATTAAGATTATATATATATAAAATATTTATTATACAGTAATATCAAACTTTTCTACAAAAAAAAAATATAAATTATGACACAAAAATGAAAGATGATGCTGAGAAAATCTGCAATTGATTTTTATAATCAAGAAGATTACGAATAGAAATTGACAGTGCAAAATACAGTGAAACGCTCTAACGTCTAAAATTAAATATTTTTGCAGTTTGCAAAATCCATTTCACGATAATAAAATAAAAGATTTGGAGTCACGTGCGTGTACTATAAAAAATATCAATAGTCTGGAAGGAAAATCAACGTCATTACGTAATTCGAAAACAGAAGGCAAGAAATATTGCATGGCGCAAATTTAGGACACGCTCATTCTTCTGCCGATACTTCACAAAACTGGTCTGGATATCAGATATCAATATGCTACATATTTACCGATTCGCTATCAAATATTACGAATATCAATATCAATTGAAGAAAAGATTTATCGCGAAAAGTAAATAACACAAATAAGTAATTTAAAAAAAACAATGCAAGGATTTATCAAATATAAATTTTCTCTTAAATAAGGTATAAATAATTTATTTCTATGATAGACATTCTTTATCCGATATATTTTCTTAAATTTTAATATTTAACGAAACTCTGGAAAGAGTGAAATATCGATGTAGCACGATATCGAGAATACATAATCAATATCTAATAAATGTCGCAAATAAACATTATAGATATATAGATATATAACGTAAACATAGTTGATAATAGTTGAAAAGTACCGATAAAATATAAAAATAATTATTATTAGGAGCAAAGTATCGATATTCCGATGGTATTGATGCAGATGCGTGGATATTGAGCGATGCATGAAGATGCTCGCGTGGTCCAGCGAGCGAGAGGATTTTGTGCGCGAGAGAGACGCAGCGACGCCGTGACAGTCGGTGCGAATGAGAGAGAGAGAGCGACAGGCGGACATATATGGTCGCCGGGTCCGCGAAGCTCTCAGGTTACGCGACGGCGCTAGCCGTTTTCACGATGATGCTCAGTGCGTCTCTCCTCCCTTCTATCTGGGGATATGCTTCTCTTTCTCTCTCTCCACGTTGCCTCTTCCTCGCTATCCTTCTCGCATGCTTCGCGCTCGTCTCCCTCATGCCGGCACCAAAAATACCTACGGTTGTTCCTTAGGTGAGAGAGACGAGGTGGCTCGAGGGAGAGAGCAGGAGAGAAGCGTTATTTCAAGATTATCGGGGATTGCCGGCTTTCTGGAATCGTGCCGATCGTCTCCATTCCGATATCGAGCATGTCTTCAATTTCACGAGACACCGTCGCGATTTTTACAATCGAAATTTTTGAATCTCTGATCGTATTTGTCGGGTTTTGCTCGCGAAATTATAGAGAATCAATTTGTATTGTAGAGAAAAATGCGACGTTATTTACTTTTTTTCGTTTTGTCGGTAAAATACTCCATATAATTAGTTCAAAAAATATATTTATATAACTTATTATTAATTCTTTGATTATGGCATAAATTTTTCGCACTTGACAGCAAACTTGACGCACTTGACAATATTTAGATTTAAACAATTTGTCAAATTGATTCGTTGACTGATGACATACTTACCGAGATTTTAACGTCTCTTTCGGACTATTACGCGCTCTCCTAAGTAGTAAAAACGCTTTAAAGGCGGACATCCCGAGCGTTAACCAAGTTTCTGCTGAAAAATTCAACACTTTTGTGCATCTTTGTACAAACTGAGATTTCTAGAATCACATGTCGTATCTCGCATCCTGTTTATTGCATTTTTTTTCATGGAATTCAGAATGAGCTTTTTTAAGAATCGTCTAAGTTTCGAAACAGCTTCACGACTCATCAAACATTTGTTTTATCATTTATTTCGCGGGAATAACATTTGATAAAGTCTCGATATTTTAATGCAAATTGACTTGATTGAAAAACAATTTAAAAGTCTATTTTATTGTTAAATACTTTAAAATTTATATAAAGACGAAAAAGTGTTAGATGTTAAATAGTGCCGTATTTAATCAATTTATCAATTGGAAACTATTAATAATGATAAGTATTATAATTTAGTATATAAATTTATTATAATATTGTATGTCTTTTAACTATTTTAACTTAATTTGCTAAATGAAGTTTTGACCTCGATATCGAAATCGCGATAGTCGCGTGAGTGCAAGAGACGCACAAATAACATCTTGCGGGTTTCCAGACGATGTTCGATCGAATACCGTCTGGATAAATCGTGATTTCGACCAGACAGATCGACCGGATCTGATATCTGTGCTTTGGAATTCTTTTCGAATTGTGCGGGTGAGACATCGCGGCAAATATAATAGGCCAGTGTCTTGTCCTGTCCTCGCACTCATAACATCTATTTCCAGAATCGACTGACGACTAAGTTTAGAACGGCTGTTCCATATACTCGAGCCGTTCGCCCACTCTTGAGTCCGCGCTCTCGCTCTCGGGAGAAAATCTGATAAAAGAACAAATAAGTTTGCCGCGCACGTAAAATCGAAATCAGCACTGATTTCCACGTAAAAATTTCCCACGTACGATCGCAAACGGCGAATCCTTGATGACGATCGGATATGTTGAAACACAAATTTGATTTTATGTTTGATTAATATTCATCAAGTGCATATGCTTAGCTTGATGATGCTCTATAAGCATCATATGACATATTGAAATGCAAAAGCTTTTGAGGATAATTATTTCTTTTTATATCACTGAAATATTTCTACATTATAATATTTTTATTTTAAAAACGTTTCAATGAAAAATTATTTAGTCAATCAATCAATCGAAATTGACAATTAAAATTGAAAAAAATTATCGTAAAACTTACAAGTCAAATAATTTAGGCCAATTAAAGAATAAGTTTTAGTGAAATAAAAGTTTTTGTAGAAAGTTAAAGTAAATTAGGATTGAAAGGATTAAAAGTAGGTTGTTGTTAAAATTTGTTAAAATTGGAATAACCATGTTTTTTGCGAGAGACAATTATCTTAAGATGTTAATGGCACGTTTGTCAGAGCTTTAAACGAACCGAACGTAAACAAGCATGAAAATAAGGCCACGCTATGCTTGTATTCGTCATGCCTGTGTTATTTGGTTCAAGCGAGAATGCGTGTTGCATCAACGTTGTGCATGATTTGCATTAAAAATCCCTGTGGCGCTGAGTGCAGCTTTGATTCTGATGTAAATTTTGTTTTCCTCTTTTTTTGTTATGTGAATTTGGGATGCGCTTGTTGAGGAATGAAAGGCACTATTTACGCGTGTACTTAATTGCCAAGGTTTTCTTTGGCATTTTTCTACCTTGACTCTCGCGGTCGTTCTTATTCTCGCTTCTGTCAAAGTGCGCAATTTACGAATTGGGTCGATTTGCTTATTTCTCTTTAGCGAGTTCTATATTTCCAATCGTAAATCAATTCGTGATAGCATCAAAATTGGTATTAATACTTCGCGATTCGATCGGGTCCAAACACATCCGAGACGGGAGATTCTTTTCTCGGGACGGGGGAATTTAAACAAATTACCGAACGCAATTTGAGATGTTTGTTTGGGAAAAGAGTTACGATAAATTCGAAGAATCTATATCGTGTACCGATGGTACTTTCTCGAATGATTTTTATCGCCTAAACATGCTCACAAATTTTCAGACAATTTTTCTCTGATCATGTCTTTTTATATTTTAACGTGACAATAAAAGCTTTGACGTAGATTTAATTTGTCAAAATTAGAATAATCATGTTTAATTTACGTATATTTAAGAATAGCGATTTATTGTATCAGAATAACAATTTTACGATAATCCTCCGATAATAAATTGCATTAAGAAGAATTTAAAATTGTTTTATGATAGAGTTTACTCTGAATTTATCGCAGAAGGATGAAATCAAATGCTAATCTAAATTTTAGTCAATTTCAGTATAAGTTGTTGTCAGATTATGTTTTTTAAATGTTTTTAAAATTATTCTCGTCTTAGTTTTCATTGGCGTTTAGCGTCAATTAAAACATTGAGCACCAATTAACTTAGCATTTATCTAACTTTTCGGTAAATTTGTGTGGTGACTCGACTGTGGAAAAGCGAGATACTCGGAGAGTCGTTAGGTATAGATTCTAATACGTAAAGATAGATCGGTGAGGGGCGATCGTGTATATTTAGAAAAGTGCTCGGCTTGCCAGAACCAAGAGAGACTCGCATCTCGACGCATTGCGCGAGATTTCTCCTTTGCTGATTTCTCTCTTCTTATTCTTCTCCTCCCGCTTCATTTCCTTCGATATTCCTTTCCTCGAGAGATTTAACAAGAAGTTGTTGTAACACTTTTCGCATAGCGTACATACTGTTGTAATTTATAATATATAGCTACGCACACGAGTCTCTTAACAGATTAATTCGGACAATCGAGGACAGAAAGTCTGTAATGTGCTAAGTGCCAAATTGAATAATTTGAATTACGATGCTAGAGAGATTTCGCGACGACAATAATATGTTAAATGGGAACTCCTTAAATTTGTTAAGAAATTATAATGTGCAACATCTATTTATAATGTGTTAGTATTTGTGTATTAAATATATGTAGTTTGGCAATAAAGTTCTCATTTGCAATTCAAAGTTCTCTCATTTGCAATTTTAAATTTTATTACATATTCATATTTTTTTTAAATTTCAAATATAGTTCTGAAAAATCGCAGTTATTTTTATTCGGTATTTGGATAAAAATTAACGACGTGTTTTGACAGCAGTCGACTGATCGTTGCTGTGTTCGTGATTTGAATTATTTTCTTTCGCTCCACTGAATTATCTAGCGAAATTAAGGCAGCAATTTTTTTTGACGTTTTTTTTGAAACTGAGGTATCAAGTCTGAGGAAGGGAGGTTGACGTATAGCTCTGTTTCCAGCCCATGACAAATTAGTTGTAGGTTATAAGAGAAAAAGATAGGTAACTCAGTTATGTCGTTTTAACGTAAGTCGTTGCTCAAGACCCTCGTTGTAACGCTTCACGGTTGGCTTAAGGAAATATGGTTGTCGGAATATATAGTCATCTCACGGCTACTCAGCACTGAGTTATTGCCGTAACATCCGTTTATACTACTGAGAGAAGAGATTAGTCTACATTTATAAGTGCTGCAATATTAAACATCTTATGACAAAAATTCTCTTTTGTAGATGAGAGATAAAGAACACTAAAGAATACTGTAGAATATATCCTTTTTTCGATAATATATCTTTCTGTCGATTTTTGCGAATGTAGTTACCGATACTTTATACAATTTAAAAAGCAATTAAGTATATTGTTTATTAAAAAAATTAACGAACTTCAAACAAGCTTGCTTACTCTCTGAAACTTTGCGATTTGGCTATCTTATTTCTTTTATAATTAGATTGACTGCAATAGTTGTGGATTGTATAGTTATTGTGATTTTAAGTGCTTTTGTGTATACTACTTTGTCTTTTTGCTACTTTCATTCAACATTATGTGTTGAGTGACAATACATTTCGTTAAGCGTCCAAAGTAAACTGGCAATATATATTATTTAATGACAAATAAATCACTCCGTTTGCGATGCTGCAATTAGTTTTAACAATAACAAATTATTCAAAAGTAAATTGCTTTATATTAATTACATATAATACTAAAAATTATTTTTTATGTAGAAAGTATTAGATTTTTATTTTTTATTTTAAACTTTTATATTATAGCGATGGCCTCTCTTTTCATTGTTTCTTGACAAACTTTTTTTGACAAGAAACTGACTTCAAGTTTAAAGAATCTCATTTAAAAAATTACATAAAACATTTGTTATATATACAGGGTGATTCAAAATAACCTGATGTCCTTGCAATGCCATATTCTTGAACGAATTCTGAGACGATTTTTCCTTTTACAAAATTTTGTCCGAAGCTTAGTTTTCGAGTTATAATTGAAAATAGATAGCAACTTACGAGTTCGGTACAACGGGCAGGCAGGGACGCGCAACGTATAATGAGACTGTCAAGTGTTTACTATCGTCTCATGACACATTACACTGTCCCTGTCTGTCCGTTGTATCGGACTCGTAAGTAGCAAACTATTTTCAATTATAACTCGAAAACTAAGCTTCGGACAAAATTTTGTAAACAGAAAAATCGTCTCAGAATTCGCTCAAGAATATGGCATTGCAAGGACATCAGGTTATTTTGAATCACTCTGTATATTACTTATAATTTGCGCTGCTAAACTTGATGGTGTTGACAGACTGAAAGCACTTAAAATCTTTCGGTTTCGTAATATCGCGGACAAAGTTTCGTGTCATCAATTTTGCACATCGTTTTTTTTTGTCAACAAATTTGAAATTATATGATCGATTTATTTTTTTTTCTTTTCTCTTCTTTTTATTACAATGAGAAAAATATTTTGTGCATTATGCGTCGATTGCAATTCTGTCTAATTTCATCACGAACACGCCAACGTGTAAAATTCCATTCCGGTGACTTTTCGGCAGTCATTTAGTACCACTGTCGATAGCGTGGTTTCATTTTTAGATTCGTTGCCGACGGCCGCGTCCATTATGACAAACTCGCCAGTGACAAGAAATAGAACGTGCAATGACGAAGTCGCGTCAATGCGCTAATTGTAAGCATAACGCTGTGTATATTCTACTATACATAAATACAATATTAAAAAAAGACACGCGTTATTTCGGGAATGTTTATGAGCAAATTAATATTAATTTTGCATGTAAAAGATTGTTGCAAAAAATTATAATTAACATGAATTTTTATTATAAAACAGTAAATTTACTAAAAGCTTAGTAAAAGCTTTGAAGCCAATACCTATTAAAGCGAAATATTAATCGAGCAATATTAATTTTTATCTTGCAATTTAACAACACTAATAAATCTACAGATTAGAGATGGCAGAATAATATCTTAAACTGTTTAATTTTATCGGAAATTTTTTTTTAAATAATTAAATATACAAAGATGTAACAAAAAATGTGTTTTTGATATTAATAAAAAATTATAACCGCAAACATGCATATGCATGTTATTTATAATTTAATTAAATTTTATAGTTTATAATTATAGTTGCTATCAAAAATCTCGTTTTCAATTTTGGTTTGGATTTTGGTTAACTTCTTGTTTGTTGTCTTACTTAATTTTCTTATCTAAAAGCATATTATTGTGCAACCATGCACTAGATATGAGAACGATGAATTTCGGTAGCACGCACTCGTCCGATTACGAAAGAAGTACAGTATGAAATAAATGCTTTTTCTCGGCCCCTGCACTGGCTACGAATGTCTGTCGGCGCTTACTTGTGGATCGCGATGTTTCGACCTTGGATAATTCGCCAACGTCATTTTTTCTGCATAATATTGTCGCTCTAATTTACTTCTTGCATCACCGCAAACCGTAGAATATCATTATATATCATTGTATCTTGTATCGTATCGTATTTTTAAAATCTCTTTAATCTGTAGATTTATTAGTGTTGTTTGTAAAAGAAAAATTAATATTGCGCGATTGGTATTCCGCTTTACTTGGCTTCAAGGCTTTCAGTAAATTTACTGTTTTATAATAAAAATATATTTTGACATTCATATTTTCAACATTTAGAAATGTTGCATACTAATTTATAGAAGCATTTTATTACGACGAAATTATCGACACACAGATATATTTGAAATATACTGACTTTGGTATAAAATTGACAAATCTATACAGAAAAGAGAAAAAGTTTTAAAATAAATTGAGCTGGCATTTAAATCACTATCCGATCTCTTTGAATCGTGATTGAAAATGAGCCAAACATCATAGCGGCAGTATCTCAAGTAGAGTAGCAGCTCTTCGTCAGCAATGCTGACGATTATCCGCGTGGGAAACGTGTGTCTGACCTAGTCGCGTCGTTATCACTTATCGAGCGTGTCTTCGCACGGGAATGTTTATATATATATATAGCGTCGCGGCGCTTGCCTACGTAGGTAGGTGTGTATGAATCGATGCTGGAATGTGTAAAACGAGAGAGAGAGAGAGAGGGATTTTGGTTAAGACGTGGTGATCTAGCAGAGGTGGTAAACGCAGTGGTGGGAGGAATTTCAGCCTCGAAGTAACGTCGCGACGCTTCGCGCGTTTAGTTGGCGCGTGGGGCCCCGGTGATTGGGGCGGCCGATATAGACACTCCGTGCAAGAAAGTAGGGGGTAACAGACAAGAAGTAAGAGAGTGACGAGCGACCACACGAGCGACGACGACGATCTAAGACGAAGACGAAGACGACCGAATCTGAGAAAAGTTTCTCTCAAGCTTTCCCGTTTTATTCTCGCGCGAGAATTCGCGAACCGAGCCGAGTGTGTGCGTCTCGTTGTCGGCCTCGGGGGGGTTGGAAGTGATCCAGTAATAAGAGCGACTACTCGCCGTCGTCGCAGGTGTCCGAGGAAACGCTCGGCCAGGTGCCGGGACTCGCACTTTCGGAAAGGGAAAGCGCTCATCCTCTCCCGGATACACGGAAACGTGAACCCGCTTCAAGTAAGTCTCACGATGATGCATTGGATGCGGATGTGACGTTGTGTGGCTGCGAGGGAGCGTGCGCGAGGACTAGTCGAATTTACGCGTGTCAGTGCAACATTTCCACATTTTGCCCGAGTGCCCGAGAGCTCCTTCTTTTTCATCCCCTTCCCCCTTCATCCCCGTCGTCCTAATCGCCTGTTAACGCTGTTAATCGCGCCTCGAGGGTCGCGTGTGGATCAGTGCCGAAGTGTGAGCAACAAGTGACGGATTACCTCGGTTTCGCGCACGCTCACCTACGCGAGTGATTCGCCAGGGTAGATGAAGGGAAAGGTGAATTAAGGAGGTATGTCACGCTCTCATGACAGTTGACCCCGTAGATTAATTAATTATCGTTCCCTATAGATAATTATTACTTACGTGCTTTGCACTAGCGTAGTTATTTCGAGGCTTGAACATTATTAATTCGGTAACGTGCCAATATTTAACGAAGTTAATTTTAAAATATACGAGTTTAAATTTGATTCCAAATTCGGAGCAACGTAAAAGTTACATACCATCCGTATCCACATGTTTCTTTTGATATTTTCCATTAAAACAGCTTTACACCATTTCCTTCTCGATTATATAATCAGATAGGTGTGTCCGCGGAAATAGATGTGTCGGGAAAAGAGTGTATATTAGTTATTAGGTGTTTGGAAGGTAGAATAGTACATGAGTCAAGAAGTGATAGCAAGTAATGATCGCGAATATTGAGCATGATGTAATTTATAGCAGAATCCGTATTTATTTCGAATTGTTTTTTTTTTTTTGTACAATATTTTGTCGGTTTCTTTACTGCGCCTTCGACCATTTTTTCACGAGTTTGTCACTGATAACTTGAATATTGTTTAATGATCTGATTATCAATAATCATAGGATTATAGCTCGCGATTTCGAGATTTGAGTTCAATTTTTATTAAATGCTTTTGATCCAGACGAGCTTTCTTCGCTCGACGATCGTATTTTACATGACTAATCGCCACGAGTTCCGTCGCGGCGGCGACGACTATTCGTAGACTACTATCTAGGTATCTAGGCTCGGAGTCCACTTATTTTTAGGAGGGCGTAACGTGAGGAGGAGCGGTTCGTCGTTCCGACGATCATCTTTTCGTTGTTCCATCCGTCGTTTCGTCCATCCTCACGTCGTCATGCCATCCGACACTTTGTCTAATGCATCATTTGCCGCCTCATCGGGTTGACTTCTCTTCCTCGAGCTCCTACAGCTCGTATTTACGCGTCAATTTTAGGAGGCTAATAGAAGTTCTGTTTACCCATTTCTTCCTGTATCATCTGTCATCCTAATTAGGATTTAAAAAAATATTATGACTTGTCGTTAATGCATCGTGTATGTTGATATTTTACATTGCTGATGAATTAATCAGCTATATTTTTCTTTTATTACTTTTTGACTGTCTATATTTGTCATGACATCTTTGTAATACATTTATTTGATTAATGCTATACGAAAATTCTAGAATTTTTTTTAAAAAGCTCTAAAGTTTTATCAATTAGATTAATCAAATTGAAAATAAAAAATAAAGTGCTATTTTCATAAAACTTAATTTCTGTTGTCATATGAGCAAGTGTTATAATTTTTTCCACTGTCTTTGCGACCAATAAAAATTCTAGAATGTTCGACCGATTTAAAAATATCCCGCATTCCGCGATTCGAGATTCAACAAATCCGAGGAAGTTAGTCGAATAGAAACGCAAGGAAAAGATAAATCGATACACATGTGGCGAAGAAATCCAGAAAAGCCGATCTAACGATGATTGAATTAAAGCAATGTCATCATTAAAGCATCATTAAAGCAAATGTATTTTTGATATTTCTGTTGCGTAAAATTCTTATGAGTCTAATATGTAATGTTTTTATACAATTATTAATTCGTATCGCATTAGATGATTGAAATCTATGTTTAATTACAAGAGATAAAAGATAAATAAAAGATGTATTTTTTAATATCAATTTTTCCACACTGATTTTGATATATTTTGAATTTAATTATGAGATAATTATATGAGGCTATTTTAATAGTCAAAATACGTTTAATTTTTAAGTAATTATAAATATAATCTTATTTATTACCTAAATTGCTAAAAATTGTTTACTCTAAGTTTTTTATTATTTAAAAAATCTTTCTTTTAGATAATATAAAAATTATTTTACGATAATCATATACACATTTAAATAAATATTTCTATAAAAATTGTTCTATGATAATTCTACGTTAAATTAAATAGCTTCATATAATTATTGCATAATTAAATTCCAAATATATCAAAATCAGTGTGGAAAAATTGATATTAGAAAAATACATCTTTTATTTATCTTTTTTTTTGCATAAATATTTGATACATATAATTCAAGCTGGTTAATCATTCACTGTGCTTATAAATATATGTATATGTAATGTATTTTTGGACGCATTGTTGGCCAAACGACACGTTTCACCTGTTGATCATCGGATACAATCACGATCAGCATGAAGTGACTAATATATTATTTTTGGCGTTGTGCTTGTCATTGTCTGATGATTTAAGCCAACAAATTTGTTACTTTTTCTTATGCGTAATTAATCTATATCAATGAGTTGCTTAATAAATATACACGGAGAAAATTTTATCAAAAATTATGTACGGCAGTAGTCGCGGACCATGACGGAATTATAAAAATTTTTATTGTTTTCCATACGTGAAATATAGTAAAAATTTTCAGTCCGCGGTTTTATGGTCCGCGGTTACTGCCGTAATAATTTTTGATATAAAATTTTCTCCGTGTATTTAAAAAATTACAATAACTTTATTATAAATATTTCTACATAATAATATAATAATATCATATTCTGTTTCGTATTTTTTTATTGTTCAATATATACGACATTCAACAAGATTTCGTGTATGCACTCGATATCTTGGAATCAACTTTTTAATCGGCAACCCCATTTCGTTCACTTGACTACTGTTTAAGGCTAATCTAGTTAACTAATAAGAAAGTCGGCCTAGGCAGCAATCCGTGTTCTTGACCCTCACTTATTATGACATTGTAGGGTATATACATTCGGTATAGTTGAATGTTTAATACAGAGTGATTATTGGAAAGGTATCTAAAGTAAATTGTTATTACTTTACAACGAATGAACAAAATGAAATAAATTAAACATTATTTTGTAGAGAAAACCCGTCAATTTTATTTCATACAGTATGAAAGAGGTATTTAATAATTAAGTAATTAAAATAAACATGATAAAAAATACTACAAATTTATATGGGCGCTTAGTGATAAATATTTTCAAAGTGTTGTCCCGAAAACACTGACAAGCTAAAACAGAGTATTTGAAAATGCATTCAAGATATTTTTTCAGTCATGTCAAAAAGTATATTTAACAGTTTTCAAAAACTTTTGAGTTTCTGTGCAAATTCCGATAGACAACACTTCGACAATATTTATTATTGAGCGCCCAGACAGATTTGTAGCATTTTTTATTATGTTTATTTTAATTACTTAATTATTCTCTACTTTTTTCATGCTATACGTAATAAAATTGACGAGTTTTTTCTACAAAATAACGTTTAATTTATTTCATTTTGTTTATTCATTGCATAGTAATTTACTTTAGACACCTTTCCAATGTACTTGAATAACTTTACATAAAAATAAAATTATTTTTAAGTGGATTTTATTAGCAATATTTTTATTAGAAATATTTTTATACTCTGTTAATAAGGAATTACATTTTAGTATAACTCGTAAAACTGTTTTTTATATTATGATTTAATATTGTGTTATTTTAAAGCTGATTTCAATTTTTTATCGCAGCAGTTATTTTGTTATATTTATGTGTTATTTATTTATTACACAATTGGTAGTGATATTCTATTTTCTACAGCGAAAACATATATAATATACAATATGTTGTTATTACAACGAGCCAAGTAAATTTTTCAACACGTTATTTTATATAATTTTTGGTTTTGCAACATTCTGCCAAAATATCGAATGCGCACGCTTGTTTATACAAATTCTCGCGTTTTATCGCGGATAGATCAGGACGTCGATCGGTGATTTTAGTGTTGCTGCCGACTCGTTTGAGTCAGTCGGCGAAAATAGATCGCGGTACGACGCAAGTAACGCGGCCAGTAGTATAGACAGGAAAGAGTGCGCCCGCGAAAATGCATTGCTCGACTAATAATTATAACCTCCACGTGAGTGAAATTTATAGTTCCAAATGTAACTTTCCTCAAGCGTGGGTACTGTCGATGAATCATTGTCATATGACAAAACCTCTCTTGAATAATGTTGAAGTTCACGAAGACCGTCTTTGAAGCTTGAATTTATGTTTATCTCGAAAATTTACTATGAACAAATTTAATTCGCTTATTGAATTTAATTTTTCTATTTGACAATCAAAGAATATTGATTGAAACATTGATCTTAAAAAGAACGTTTTTAAGAAGAAGTTTTTAAGAAAAGTGCGTAATTCGAGATATAGATTATTCTCTCATTCCCAAGTTCTATAGATCGCTAAATATCTTTAGATTATTCATTTCACATGACTGCTAATGGTGCGTAGGTGTAAAGGTGGGTAATGATGCGTTAGTCGCGATTAAATTAGACAGTTAGATAGACGATTTAATTAAAATGAGCATAACGTGTTGCACCAAAAATTATTTATTTATGGATAATAATTTTTATTTTTAAACCACTACTAATATTCGTATAGATTTTAAGAGAGATGTAAAAACTTTAATGTCGTATAACTTTTATAGCATTTTAACGATTGTTTTACGCGTTATATTTTAGAATACATGAACGCCTTGTCTCGTAAATTCACGTGACTCAGAGTTTTGCCAGAAATAATTACGCCTTTTTGACGGAAGTTCATTGTCAGACGCTGCGGACGTTTATTCCTAACTGAGATTTTAATCGTGAACTTTTAAATAGATTACTTACCGCAGTGTCTTGTTCTTGGTTCGTGTCCTCATCAATATCCTTCTATCTTATCTTTGTTCTCAACTTTATCACTAATCTAAAATATCTTGTAACTGTTCTTTGTTTGTTCGCGTCTTAAATTGCTTTATTGTCGGTAACATATAGATTTTATTGAAGATTAAATAGGTATCTTAACCGTGGCGCGCGCATCTGCTCGTTGTGCACAATCAGATTTGATTTATTAGTATCTATTGTATGCTCAGCAACAGTGTGCCACTTATTTATTAGGTCACAGTGTCATCAAATATGCATTGTATCACAAATAGCAGTTAGAATTATGCCAAAATGAAGCAATGCTCTTTCTATATAGCCAGCAAAAATATTGGGTCACTTGGATGCTGACAATGTTTCTCATATACAACACGCCGATATATTCAAAGATTGAAGTAGTATATTTTTCGATCGAGATATCTACGCGAATTGCGTTCGCAGGAATTACTCTTCTCGCGTTACTTGAAAATTGTTGATGCATCGTTCAATATGATGATATAATCGAAGGTCCTTTTCGATCTTGGGTCATTCCCTTTTTCATTTGGCACACACAACGCCTTGCTGTCAAAAGAGTATCTCTAACAAAGAGCAAAGACCCCGCTCTTTGTAGAATGCATGAGCTCCGACATCTCTCTTTTAGTTCGAATAAACTATCCAGCTTTCAAATTATCTACATTGCTTTGCAGAAATATTCAATTAGAGAATATAACGTAATTTTTAAAAAGCAGCAATATTATAAACTAAGAGAAATAAGCGCAAATTTATATAAAAATGAGGAAAGCAATCTTTCGTGTATGCGATTTTAAATTAATAGAAATATATTCACGCAGCAAAAAAATTTATTACAATTAATATACTTATTAATCAAATTTATTAATCTTTTGTTAAATTCATATTTGCTACTATATGAATATATACATATATATACATATAATTTGTAACATGCAAATAGCCTTTCATTGGCTTTTCATGTTCGATTAACGTTTTCGCGTTTGTCTTATTTTTTCTGTCTGGAAGATCAATTGTCGGATGACAACCGCGGCGCGAAAATCAGACAAGCGAAAGAGACGGAATGCGAACGGGCTATTATGAAGTGCAGTAATGTCGGGAATGCATGTGGGGCCACTTGCCAAGTCTTACCGTGACGTTGTAACACCCAGTCCGTTCGTTTTGTACGCCGTTTCGTCGGTCTGTCAGACCCCTCTTCGCGCGCGCATCTGTTCAGTCTCGTCTAAAAAGATCAACCACTGACTAGAATCATGTATCGTCTACTCAAAATAATATAGTCGTAAAAATCTATCAAAAAGTTTCCATTGATTTGGATGCAGTGAAGATCAAGCTCTCTTACAGACGAGTGAGAAAAAGAGAAAAACAAAAATAATAAAACGTAAAATTTTTAAATGTATGCAATATTTAATATTGATTTTCTCGACTCCATGGTCTCTCCATCTTTTTATGTATGCATTATGGCTTGTTTATCTGGCACTCTTCGAACGCGAGCAAACAACCAGGCGTATCATATTTCCATTGCCTGGCTGGAGCTGACATAATTGGATGATTTGTTTCATAATTTTGTGGCTTGAACGGTGGCAACCGACCAATTACGTGAATCTTACATTGCCGGAAGGATATCATGTCATGTCCCGACGCCTACCCTTGCACTTGGCAGTCTTTTCTCACGCGTTACGCGAACCAATTCATCTTTCGGAAATGAATATTATCTATTTTTAACATTTATAGAGTTTCTTGATGAAATCTAATGTAAATGCATTGCCATACTTTGCATTTATATAAATGTGTGTCATAATTATTGTTATCTATGAATTTTAGGGAACAAACTAAAAAGAATAGTGATATTCTCTATGTAGGTGCATCAATAATTTTAGGCTTGTCAGTTAGAAATTAACACATAGATTTTGTCAAAATAAGGTTTTTATTTTTAATTTATTATTTTCTAGTCAATTTTAAATGTATTCTACTTCAACAGAATTTTAACTTGACTTAGAATTACGATATTGAATTTATTATATATTGTTGTGATAATAAGAAACTATATTTACTTATGAGAATTTGAAACTATTTATTTATGAGAAATTTTTTATTAATTAATAATTGAAATAATATGAAATCAAGAAATATTATGTACATTGTTTGACAAAAGAAATCGACGGATGTCAAAGCAAATCTGCTCACTCAATGAATTTGCGTGTGCTTCGATGACGAGATAAAGATATGATAACAATATTACAATATGAGAACCATTTGTTTAAGGAAATCTGTGTTTCCAATGTTATAGACTAATATTTAGCACCTAAATTTCGCAGATTTAAGATAATCGATTTTTTCAAACAATGTATATAATCCAGGATTGCACAAAAGAATAAAAGACCTATGTCATTGCGTGCGTCAGGCTACGTCACATGATACGTCACGCGAAAATCATCTCGCCACGTAGCTGGCGATCGTCTAACCGAATCGACACTTCTGGCACTTGGAGGTGTCGCGTGACGCTTCGCGTCTCAAAGGAACGATTGTCTGAACTATGCGCGAACATATTACATCCGACGGGTTGTATCGCGACCCAAATGTACGCGACTTCCACGGTTAGATGCCAAACATAATAACCGATTACCAAGATAACTGGCCCAACCTATTTTCGAGCCAAGAGCCGCATTAATAATAGTGACCTTACGTCATCCCACGGCTCCCTCGGCCTTGGGGCCTCGCGGAAAATACGCTTGCGAGAACGGGAGAGTCGCGGATTCCGCGAAAATTCGCCGTTCGCCGCGCTCAATTTGCAGTTAAACGTGGTCGCTAATGGTTCTTCATCGGTGAGGTATGGGTGCCCACCGCCGACGCCGCATAGTATAGCCGCTGAAAATAGGCCCGACATTCGTAAATTATGAGGTCCTTTCGGCGCAGCGCCTGAGGAAAAACAGGCGTCGCTCATTCGCGCCGAATATTTCGCGCGCAAAATTATTATTAGATCGAAGCAAAAATAATACACGATTCATATTTCAGATTTCACGTTTCTGTGAATGTACACATAGTTTTTATATCTTTATATATAACAAACTGCAAAAATATTTTATATTTTTAATAGTATTAATAATTACGATTATTGATGCACGTATAGATTTTTATCTTAGCAATAATAATCTAGTAGTAAATTTAATCATTTTGATTATATCGTTATTAATCTCAAATATGTTATTCTTATTTCAAAGATCAAATTTGAAATGATATCATTGCATATATGACTATTCCTTCGAACGGCGCAGTTCTCGGAAGATTTCTGTTTCCGCTACTTTCAGAATGAAAATACAGACGCTCGGCAAAATATATCGCTGGAAGCGCGTATTAGTAATAAACCATATCGAAACAGTTAGCACGTACATGCATTATTTACCGAGTCGTATTATTTTGGAGGAACTCGCATTTTCAACAGACACGACGCGTGAAATCGTTTACAGCCAAGAGATGTGGAACGATTTCGATTCCTTCCACTGCTGGTTGTCATGAAAATATACGAGACATGACAATAATTTCGCAGTTTTATGAATTATATAAACATATATATTTTGTTGATTTTACTTGCGAGTCTAACGTGATAAATTATTCCCGGATATTTTTTCACTGTCGTGGTCGAAGTGTCATTTCGTTTCGTCGTTTTCTGGCAGTCTTTTTTCCGATATTCAATTAGATAGACATTTTTATTAAAAAAAAATAGAAAGAAGAGAACGCAGCTTGATTTTTTTGGTGAATTTTATATGTAGCTGTTTTTTTTCTTGCAGTTCATAACAATTGAGAGTTAAAAATTGTTTCGCTCGAAGTTTCCTCATTGATTCATATACCTCTTTCGTTTAGGATAAATAGTAACGCGAGTAGAAACCGCATCACGCGTTGCCACGATCGTAAGGCAACGCTAAAGAAGGCTAAGTTTAGGCACTCGCATAAAAATAGCCACGATTGAGGCAACTACAGGTGACAGCAGCTCAGGCTGCCAAGGTTTACTGAACCATGGTGACGAGACCCGAAGATCGATGCCGTTATGACAACTTTGAACTGCAAACACTAGAGATCTATCTCGATATCGAGAAACAGTAATTTTTCAAAGTTAGATTAAAAGTTTTTGATAGAACATTAGAGACAACAAGATTATGTTTTTCAATTCTGGAATAACTTTATTTTTATTAGAATTTTAATGTGAGAATTAATTACTAATATTAACAATTAGGAATTATGAAAGAAAAGTTTGTCTAATTAAATTTCGGTTAAGGAAATATTGATTTTCTGAAACAACTGCTTTATAATTTTAATCATAATTTACAAGTTTTTAAATATTATGCTTTTGTATTAATTTATTCGATTTTTTATATTTTTTAAAGGAACTACTTTATTCTTTAAATTTTTCAAATTTTTTATACAAATCTTATACGTAAACTATAAACTTACTATACTCTTTTATTTTTAATACTCTCAGAATCCTGCGAGTAACAGGCGACAGTGGAGGAAGTCGCAGCAGGAAAAAGTAGGTTGGATGGTGCCGCAGGCCGGCGCCGTTTGAACCGACGAGCCAGGCGAAGGGACCGGGTTCCTTCCTTGAGTCGCGGGTGTGATCACGCAAACGAGACCGGGTCTTTCGTCGACAGGTGCGAAGGCGTGCCTCCACCATGGGGGTCGCCGACGACTTCGCGCCCAGCTTCACGCAGAAGCCGCAGCTACGGCAGGAGGACGACGGCAACCGGCTGATATTCGAGTGTCAGCTGGTGAGCTCGCCTAAACCCGAAATCTCCTGGTTCCGCGGCGAGACCGAGCTCAGCCAGGATGACAGGACCAACTTTAAGATGCAGAGCGTCGGGACCAACAAGTTCCTGGTGGTGCTCGAGCTCGATGACGTCATCGAGACCGACGCCGGCCTTTACAAGGTCAAGGCGAAGAACAAGATGGGCGAGGTCGCCGCCTCTATCAACCTCAACTTCAGCCGTAAGTATTTACACCCTGATTATTTCTCTTTTAATCATATTTCTTGAAATTATAGTGATATTTATATAAGAAGATAAAATTGCACATATGTGTCACGCGGTTATATAGTCTAGTCTTTGCGTGATATATTCCATTAATGGCGGGCCAAGCTTCTTTTCATTTATTTCCAATTTTAGAAACAGGAAAAAGATTAATTAAACTGTGATTAATGTTAATAAAAGTTAGTAAAATTGGCTAATTGTAATATTCAAAATACGAGTGTACATTTTTTTACATAAAGATTAACAGAATTAATTTCAGGTTTAATCTAGAAAATGTAAGACCTGGGCAGATTTAAATATAGGCTTTTAATTGATAGAAATTTGTGTAAAACTTCCTTTGTATTTTTTTATATTTCTTTAAATTGACTCTCGTTTCTTGATTAACACTTTGCTGTTATATTTTTCTAGCTATGGATGAGCCTAGAGAGAAGTAAGTCAGTGAAGCTTTGTACCGCGAGTTTTGTCGCCTCTCCAGGCTCTATTCAGTTTACGCTTTATGCTTATGCGTTAATGTGTTTTTATTATTTCGCCGTCGTACATATTCCGCTTTATTTCTTTTTTCTGCGTTTGTCGCTTATTTCGTTGTTTTTTGCTGTTCTATGATTTTAGCTGCTCATCAATCGATTGGAAGGGGGTGAGTTACGCTGCGCTTTGCAATTGGAGTGATTGCAAACTTAATTTCAAGCATGTCGATAAATTTTTCTGTCTTTTATTAGCCATCCTTATAGAAATTAATTCTATGTAAACAGATATTGTGTGTAACAAACATATAATGATTATGGTACTTTATTCATTGAATTTTAGTCAAACAAAAAATATAAAATTATGAAAATCTCTTTAAACTTCCATTTAAATTTTATTCTGCAAACTTTCTCTCTCTCTCTCTCTCTCTCTCTCTCTCTCTTTCTCTCTCTTTCAAAATTATATTTAAAAATTTTTAATACTACATAATTTTTTAAATTTTATTATATCAAGTTTTAATTTAATTATATTTTAGTTTTAATTTAATTAAATTTTTTGTGAAAGAAGCGTAGACTTTAAATCTTTTATCAAGCACATTTGACAGCTTCCGGAAGTTCAGTAGCACCTTGTACGACAGCATGACAATTGCAAAATGTTTGTATTCTTTGCAGTGCATTATCTCTGCTGATGGCTTTCGAGCGCGCGTTAAATCGGACCGACTGAGAATAACTATTACGGTATGCCCGGTATTTTTGATCGCGTTCATGGTACACACCATACAATCTGATGGGAAATCACGGTGGTCGGCCACACGTTGTGCTCTAGCTCAACGATTGGCCGCTTCTTACCGATCCACCCACGCAGATAGAACCACAAACGCAAAACACGGATGGAAATAGAATTAAGGTCTTCTAGTTTTGGATACCGCTCGTGCTTCGCGCGCGCGATCCGACCACAAAGTGGCTGGATTATTTTGGACACTGTCTCTCACGAGAGAGAAGCCATTAAATCTCGTCTGAACTACAATTTGTCTATATCATAAGATATAGACATTAGAGTAATGAAATCATGAGAGAAAGAGAGAAGGTTGACTGAACTATAGCTGAAGTTAACCAGCATTGACAGAATTGATGGATAAATAAAAAAAAATAGAAAATCACAAATGGCTACTTATCAAAGTTAAAATGTTGAATAATTTTCACGATGTTTATTTCGGTATGACACGTCTTACACTAAAATGTGTAAATATAAAGACACACAGAATTGTGGAAAACAAATTTGTGTAGAGTAAATTTCGGAATTGACACATGTTTACCAAGTTTTATTTAGCTCTTTGTAATTTATGATTTAACTCTCTTCTCGTATTTCAATAATTGGCATTGATCGACATATATGTTATTATTATTAGAAAATAATTAATCTGTGCATGACAAAGTTTTCGTTTATTACTAACTTTGGTAGAAAACGTATCAAAGCTGTACTCGTATTATTTTATATGTGTTCTATTTTTTTGATTATAGAGAACTTTAATAATTGCAAGATTATGAAGCATTGCAAGATGAATGCAAGAGATTGCTTTTACTTTCATAACAGCTTAGTTATAACAACAACGATGTACTGTTGCAGCGCAATTGCTAAATCAATCGCGGGCAATCTTTGTACAATCTCTGCTTGCACGAGCGGAAAGCATTTATCAGTTCTCGAATCTCTTCTTGCATGCCACCTGCAGTTATTTCCGCATCTCGGTGTCTTAGTGTGACTTTAACGATTTTCGAAGATAATTCGAAACTGGGTCGAGAGTGCTCTCGACGAGCTCTCTCGAATCGCAGTCGTCGGCGCAGGCGACGACACGAGGAGAAGCTGTATTTTCGGATCACATCGACAGACGTGATTCCCGTGAATTTCTAAAAGTATCACGAGCCTTTTCGCTTCCACGCATCTCCCGAAACATGTCGCGGTTTATGCGTTCCATGATGCACACGACAGTTTTGAACAACTGTAAAGAGTAATTTATCTAAAACTGTAATATATGTGCTGCAATTCGTTTATAATCCGCGAAGTTCCGGCGAGAACACGCGCAAATTTTGTCATTTTGTCGAGAGGAGGAATTTATCGGAATGACTATTGTCGATCGAAAGCGAAAGCTCGCAGCTTGCAGGGAAACGAATTGACTCGCGATTGACGTGAGTGAAAGTCGAGAGAAAACAGCTGCAGCCTACTTCCTCGCTAAACTTAGCTACAACGTGTTCACCGGTGCTATGCACTTATGGTCCAGTCGAGATACGGGTGTTAAGCACATGCTTCTTATCTTGCTTCTCATCCTGTTTCTTAATTTGTAAGAATAAACACCGGTGATTGTAACTCGGATCGCGCAATTCCGTTATAAAGAGGAATTTAAAAAGGACGATTGTCGTCAAAATAGTCGCAATAATTTTATCTTCAGTCCGCAAGCTGTATTCTCACTCATATTTATGAGAAACTTACATATCGAATATCGAAAATTGAATAAGAAGAGCTAAATAATATTAACATAAGTGCTTTATTAATAATGAGTTTGGGTTTTTCTTGAAAAAAGAGTAAAAAGCTATTAAAAGAATTAAGAAGCATGTCTAAAAAATTTTAGAGAAGGCTATTTTGATAATTAACATTGAAATAAATTATTAAAGAATTTTACTTTGATATATTTGAGAGTTGAGAAAAGTGTACATATTTGTTGCATAAATAAAGACGTCATTGATTATACGACAATGTAAATTTTCTTTTTAGGTTTTGAACCAAATGTTAACCGTTCAATTGCTAGTATAAGTGCTGTTGGACGAGCTTCCTCTTCTCAGGAAGCGTCGATTAAACAAAAGTTATTTCTGACAGCAATTCACGGAAACCGGAATAAATTTCGTAGCATTCTTAAAAATAGTATTGTCTTTTTTTTGTTTTGGCAAACATTGCTATTTTTCTCACTTATTTAAAATCTTTTTAAAAAATCCTAATTATTACAGTAAGAGTGTGTAATTTTATTGATTATACTATGCGCGTTTACGACGCTTTGTAAACGATGCTTGAAGCATGTGATTTGCCAACAACAGGTGTGATTTGATTGTTCCTTCTAGTTTGTTAGTTCGTAACGTTAACGTATTGAATTAATCGCGCCGAAAGTGGGATTAAAATTGTCGATGACACAGAACGACGTGACGCAACGTCCAAATGTTCGCATCGGTCCGCGATGTAATCGGCGCGACAATTAACGTGTTAGCGAACGATAAATGCGCGGAAATTTATTGCCCGATTCACACTATGTTTATCTCGCACTTACAGACAAATTGACGGCATCGCGCCGACTTTCGCGAAGAAGCCCGCGATTAGACAAGAGGACGACGGCAAACGGCTGCTGTTCGAGTGTCGCATTACAGCCGATCCCACGCCGAAAATTACATGGTTTCATAGCGGGAATATGGTCAAAGATTCACCAAGGCACAAGGTTTGTTCTCATTCATGATCGAAGATTAACCATTTTAGAATACTAAAAAGAAAATATGCACTTAAAAGAAATAAATAGTAAATTTTTCTTTTTTTTCTTATAGCATATTTTTATTTATATATATTTGTGGAAAGTTCTCTGAACATTTCCTACGTGTACTTTGATCTATTTCTGATTTTTTAATTGTTTTATGACAAAAAGTTAGACACGGAATAATCGATGACTCTAAGTTTTATTTGAAAACGATCGTTGAATCATTTTAGCTGACCGTCGACAAAGATGGCCACTCGTACTTCGCCACCCTAGAAATAAAAAACGTGACCGTTGAGGATGCTGGCAAATATAAGGTCACGGCGAAGAACGAGCTTGGCGAGTCTAACGCCACAATTTCCCTGAATTTCGACAGTAAGTATCTAGTATTTTATGATAATTAACCATAAACTCATGTACATTTCGACCGATGATCCGCTTTACATTTTACATTTTTATCTGCTTAATTTTTTCACAAATATACGCTCACTGATTACAAATTTTGTAATATTATTTTAGATAAATTACAAATTTACATTTTGATTGCAATATTTTTTAAATTTTAACTCTAGAGCAAGTTTTTCGAAATATTTTATATTATTAAACTAGCTTTATTATAATTTTTATTAATAATTTTTTAAATTGTTTTTGCAATATTTTTGATAATTTTTTTATATACAGATGAGACTATTTAATTTTAAAAATTTGTAGAAAAAGCAATGAATACATTTTGCTTTTCGCTTTGTTTTAAAACGAAAAGTGTATCATCGGTGCCGTTCCTCAACTCTTTTCTCACATTCTCACTCGGGATGTATATCGATGATCTCTTTCATTTCCAACTCTTCTTCATCTATATCTCAGTTCTCTGCCCTGTTTATTTGTTTCCTCCATGTCGACTTTACACCAATATACATTTATCCGCAGTTTATTATTTAATTTTTTCCGTTCCATCAGCTCTGTCCATTCTTCAGTCTTCTATACTTTCTTTATTTTTCTTCATCTTCTACTTTCTACTATTTATTGTAAATTGCGGAACATTTATTTTTTAATGGTTTGTCTCAGTCGAGCGATGAGCACGTATCGATATCGGCTCGACGCGAGCCACGATATACAGCCCGTTGATTGATCTTAATCGACTAAACGGCATTTGCGAGAGGAAACATTTGCGTTTGTCTCTCAAATTTTGCACCGTAAAAGTTGCGTAGAGAGCGGATCAGAATAATCAACTTGTAACAACATGTACTGCTGCTACCATCACGTATTAATTTGTATCGCATTTTGCGCGATTGAAAGTACTTGCATCTGGAATAAAACGAGGTGCACATCGCGCGAGATGCGATCGCAGATTAGCCTCACATATTGACGCTTTGTTAGGTTGCTTCGATGACATCTTTTCTCTCTATTCATATCATCGTATTTGTTGTGTGTAACGTCGACCTTTCACACCGGCTGTTCTCGAATACGCCACGCAAGGGTCGCTCACATACCTGCACACGCAAATACAATTACGGAATTTTTCTGTGGTAATTAGATCTGCTAACGATATACATATTTCCATACTTGCGAACAATAAATCCAGTTTTAATTTTACATTTTTAATGCTAATGTGAAAAATTTAATGTTTCTTTGATTTAATTGTGCTAAATTAAATGTTACATATTACCTAGTAAATATAATGCTGCAAATAATTACAAAGTTTTGCAGTTTTAAATAAAACAGCTGTTTGATGTAACATTTTTGTAAAAACTATGTACATAAAGGAAATGTTTTAAATGTATTTTAATAACAATTTTAGCGATTTATACATTTTTTCATAGAGTTAAAGCAAAAACTGGCAAGTACGGAAATATTTTTTTTACAAATAGTAAAATACGTAGTTAACGACGACGATTCTAATATTGTATATACTTACATGTGTCTTTTGTCACGTGCTTTTTACTAGTCATTTTCATCGGCTAATTCGTAGAGTTTTTTATGAGTAAAACAGATGTTTGAAATTATGTGTTTTGTCATATTGTACATATTTACATCTCTGATTAATACCACGTTAACGTACATTGACACACACGGAAACACATACTTTTATCGCGTCAGTGAATTCCGATTTTAATGTACATCAGAATAATGGAATTAATGTGATATTGTTATACATGATTCAAATAGTTATATATATTACACTATTCACTCACTCGCAAACAGCGTTTGACGAAAGCTTGTGCATAACTGGCAGTGTTTCACTATTTTCACCTAACCGCGCGCGCGCGTTCGACGTACAAACCGTATTAAAGAAATGAAGCAAATAATAATTCAAGAACACAATTTTATACTCCACTAAGTGAAACATGGCGAATAGACGAAAGGAGAGAAAGCAACCTAATTTATAAGATATCGATCAGCTAGGATCGTGATTCTTAGGTGCGCATTTTTAAGCGTACTGATTTCAACGCACTTATATGCGGCGGTACGAACAAACGAAACCGAATGTTGGATGGAATTAATGTAAAATAATCTACGGAATTTGTTAATATTTAGTAGAAAAATGTTTATATAATACTTAAAAACTTCAAGATTATTCAAGCCAAATCGATACGTGACTCCCGATCTCGCATCGAACTGTAAAATGCTTCGCGTATTTAAGCCTTTCGTTGCTCAGTCATTTTAAGTTTTTGAAATTCAGGAAAGCTTTGTTTAACTACCGCAAAAATACAGTGAAGGCATCGTAAAAAATATATTAATTTGCGTGAGAAATGGTTCATTATTAAAATTTTGTTTCTTTTATTTTTTGGCAAATAATGATGATAAATAATAATAACCATTTATTTAAATAGAGAATAATTTGAAGAAAACTTATTTTTTAACATTTCCATTTTCTAGTTGACTATATTTTACAGCATTGAAAAATATCTTTTTTCAAAGTGGAAATTTTTATCGTGAGCACTTGATCTCGCATCCTGAGTCTGGCATTAATCAATGCAGCGAAAGGATTGAGTAAGCAAGCAGGAATATGTACGAACAATTCTCGATATGTCGATCGTTTGTGTCGAACGTAGGCGACGAGGCACCCGTACCGGACGACGGGATTAAACCGACCTTCACCGAACGACCGGTGATTAGACAATCAGACGACGGTAACACCATCACCTTCGAATGCCGACTTGTCGGCGATCCGAAACCAAATGTCAAGTGGTAAGATCTGTGATCCGTGACGCGCGCGAGGAAGTATCTTAAAGAATATAATTACTGAATCGTCGAAAAAAATCCAAATTAATGATACTTAATATTGAAGAAAATGAATAACGTCAAAGAAAAATCTCTCTAAGAAAAATATATTATTTTTAGGATTTTAAAATATATAATTGAAAAAAAATGTACGAAATTGATTTATGTGGACGATGTAACATTCCTAAACGTAGGACACGATGTGCACTTCCAATGCGCGCGTCTACGATTCGCGATGTAAATCGATATTTGACGCATTTCGACTTGGCACGTTGGCGGCGATCGCAGGTATCACGGTACCGAGGAAGTGAAAGACGGCGGACGATTCAACACGTCTCTGGAACTCGATCAGAAGCTGTATCATCTTGCAAGGTTGAGGATCGACAGCGTGGCGAAGGCAGATGCGGGCGAGTACAGGGCCGTGGCGAAGAACAAGCACGGTCAGGGGGTGGCGACTATTAATCTAAACTTCGAGGGTGGCGACAAACTCAAGTAGGCATCGATAAGGAAAGAGGGTCTGCCCTCGACATTGTTCTGCCACGCCACAAATTCCGGCGCTCTACTTCTATCCGACGCGGCGCGATGGAAACTTGCGCTGCAACTTCGTCGCGGATGTATTGCAAGCTGCGGCAGTGCAGTGACAATTTAATATTGTTGTAACAAGTTGCATCGCAGAAGTAATGATAGCAATAGCGGTCGCAATTATAGTCGAGTGTAGTGAATTCTTTTCATTAAAACAAAAGTTATAAAAAAGTGAAACAATAACTATTAATACAGATGAGTGTTAATAATTTACTTTTCTAAATTATTTTGCTGGTATTATTAGGATTCTTACACTCGGTTTTGCACGCTTGTAGGTTTTATAGTATAAATATATTAAATATGAACAAATGTAAACATAGGGAAAAGTCAAAGTTCAGAAACGAATTAAATTATGCGAAACGTAACGCAGGCATTCACACACGATCTCAATGTACAAAAATAAATAGGAAAAATTTCACATTTTTTCTTATTTTTTAGATTCTCTTAAAATTCTATTTAAACAAGAATCTTTTTATAATATTTCTGAGTTTGCGAATGTCTGTCTATAAAATATAAAAAATCACACATTCTCTACAAGAAAAAATGCTATTACATTAAGAGATTTCTACAAATTTTAAACAGAGGGAGAATTTGCGATTTTTACGACACACTGTGAACATCTCTTTGTAACATCGCGCCGCGTCTTCGAGAATACTGTATGGTGTGGCAGACGGAATAGCTAGCGGAAAACGACGTCGTCCATCGAAACGACTTCATATTCTGCGCTCATTCAAGGGAGAAATCGGCATTTTTCCTATTTGACATGTCGATTTACGCAGAATACCGGATGGTAAGCCGCCACGCTTTCCGAAGAAACCGACGATCCGCCAGGAAGGCGACCTGCTCATCATGGAGTGCATTCTGGAGGCACATCCGGTACCGGACATAACGTGGTACCAAGGTCAGAAAACAATCTCCGACAGCAATCGCGTAAAGATGTTACGCAAGGCCACCGGCAAGGACACGTATCTGCTGACCCTCGAGATCTCGAATCCGACCAAGGCCGACGGCGGAAATTATCGTTGCAACGCCTTTAACAACTTTGGCGAGAGTAACGCCAACATCTCCCTTAATTTCCAAGGCAAGTCCCCTTCGAAGCGCGCGGGAGGGTTCTCATTTTTTGATATCTATCAAATTAGCTATCAAATTATTAATATTTATTAATTTTACTGAATTATCCAGAAAAAGTTGACAAATTTTCTAATTGCAATTAGTAAAAGCATTAAACTTCAAAACTAATCGTACTCAAACCAGATACATTTATTGTCTACTTTTATTTTATAACAAATTTTGGCTCTTGTACGTATATTTAAAATTCAAAAATCGGGCAATGAGATCCCTCTTGTTGACTTCATCCACAACGAATCCCGTCAATTTACCCCGAGTCTTCTTCGTGCGAAAGATATTTTATGATCGCGCGCTAAAAGTGACGAGCGATTTCTTTCGGTGAACAATCGCGTTGACGATGTCATGTCGGTTCATCAGGTAAGCACAATCGCGCTATTGCTAACAAATCGTGAAGTCTCTGTATCTTTGCTTCGTAACTTCTTGAGCTGCTAGCAATACGACTAACGTTATCAGAAGTCGCGATCGCAAGTCACTTGCGACAGATGATTTGCGACCGCGATGAAGATTGTGTTTCCGGTGTCCTGGTACACACCCGGAAGCGGCGCGCGTATCCTCATCGACGATGTCTAATCGTGGATCTTTCCAAGATGCAGAGGAGGGCGCGGGTTCCGCTCCGTCCTTCATCGAGAAACCTCGCATCATCCCGAACGAGAACGGCACGCTGATTACTATGAAATGCAAATGCAAGGCGAACCCCAAGCCGGAAGTCACGTGGTTCCGCGGCACCAACGTGGTCAAGGAATCGTCGAAGATCTCGATCAAGACCAATACGATCGAAGAAGATATTTACGAGCTTATCATGGAGATCAAGGTACTTTTTGAGCAAAATTGAAAACAATTTTAATTTTTTTAAATTTATCATAGATATTTAAATCAATTTCGATTTTTTCAATTCTCAGACATCTGATTTCGAAATTTATTATCTTAAATTTTGGAAATTTTTAATCTTATATATTTATCTTTTACATTTAGATGGTTTTATATATTTGTTATTATATTTTTATCAGTTCTTGGCTCGATTAAATTTTCTCGTAATAATATATTTTGTTCTGTCTACAGGACCCATCGGGACCAGATGGTGGCACATACAGGTGTCATGTGAAGAATGAATACGGTGAAAGCAACGCCAATCTAAATCTGAATATTGAGGCGGAACCGGAGCCAGAAGGAGACGGGCCGACATTCGTGGAGAAGCCACGGATACAATCGCAGAACAAGGGCAAGCTGGTCATCATGGACTGCAAGGTCAAGGCGAAGCCAAAACCGCAGATCGTGTGGACTCTCGCCGGCAGCGTGGTAAAGGAATCCTCGAAGATCTCTATCAGCATCGTCCAAGAAAAGGAGGACATTTTCTACATCAAACTGACTCTTAATGATCCCGGACCAGAAGACTCCGGTCTTTACAAGTGCAACATTAAAAACGAACTCGGTGAACTCAACGCCAATCTTACGTTGAACGTCGAAAGTAAGTTTGATTTTGATTAAATGGCTTAATTTGACCGATGATTTAATTAATTTTTTTATAAACTTAGAAAAATTAATTATTTATTTAGTAATTTTATTTTTACTTTAATTATATTTTGTTTTGTGCAAATTTAAAAAATATCTCCATGATCTTTGAAGATATTACAAATTTGTAACAATCGTTAATAATGAGCATAATGAATAAATTTGTGATAAAATAATAGTTATCAATTTTTTTAGATAATATAATATAAATTGTAGAATAAATTTTAAGATAAGTATATTACAATGATTATGTTAACTGCGATTTTTAATCACGATTTCAGTTATACCTGTAATTAAGGAGAAGCCGAAGGTGATAAAGATCGTTAAGAAGAAGACTGTAGTGGTTGAATGCCACGTTCTTTCGAAATTCTCGCCCGAATGTACGTGGTTCAAAGAGAATCTGGCCGTTAAAGAGGATAGTAGGCACAAATTGCACGTCGAGCAAGTCAAAGAAGTGAGTTCAGTATTACGAAACTGCTTATTATCATATTACACTAAATAATTATGGAAGAAAAAATTTTGAAATATAAAATGTAATTTATTACATGAATAAAATTATTTTTTTATTATTTTTATTGTTACTGATATTTGTGTAACGTAAATTCATAAAAGTTGCGACTAAAAATTGTTTTGCATGTATTATGACGATATTATAACTTTTATTAAGTTTAATATTATTGTTAAAAATATTTTTATGTGAGTTTTGATAAGCTGATTTCTTCGAACAGGGTGAATTTGCCGTAAAACTTGAAATTGAACAAATGTCAGCGACAGATAAAGGCGTGTACAAGTTGGTAGCACGCAACGAAAAGGGCGAAGCTACGTCACAAGTAGTAGAAGTAACCGAAATTCCAGACCAAGGAGAAAAACCGAAAATTGTTACCGGCCTCAACTCAATTGTAAGTATCTTTACTTAAAATCTTTATTTATTTAATATCTATATTGATATAAAAATATAATATACTTAAAACAATGTTTTTTTAATTGGTTATATGTTGTCTTTTTTTTCAGACTGTCGAGGAAGGCAAGACAGTTGAACTCGTCGCTACTCTCGCAACTCAAGATCGAAAAATCACCGTTACGTGGCAAAGGTACTTTCTATAAAAATAATGTTTTTAAATAATATGTGATATTTTTATAACACGTAGTTATAATATTTGAAAAATTTATCATAGAAAAATAAAATTATGAAGTATCGAATAGTGTTTAAATTGATTTAATTAATATTTTATATCTAATCACATTATTTTTTTTATGTTACATGATAATTATTGCAAAATGAACGCAGAGAGTCGACGGTTATCAAAGCGTCAAAGGACATCATGATCTCCTTTAATGGTTTGGATATGAAATTGACGATCACCTCGGCATCGACCGAGTTCTCGGGAACGTATAAAGTCATCGTGAGCAACGAATACGGCCAAGACGAGTCGTCGGCCCGACTCGTTGTCAAGGTAAGTAATTCTACGTAATTTTAATCATAGATTCTTGGTAGTTATGAATGCAAATCCTTCTTTGTCAGTTATTTTCTGTTCTTATGTAAATCCATATTACGAGCAGTATTTAATTTTCCCGTGAAAAATCAGCATGTTGAATTTAGATTGTAATAATCATGTCTCCTTATGTAAATTTAAAATATATTATAAATTGTAAAATAATTCAAATTTTCCTGAAAAAAAATTTATATTAAACATGTTTAATATCAAAGTTATAGCTAAACCATAAAATTTTCATGTTGTTAAATCATTATTTCTCCAACAATTCCGATACTCATTCGTGAATAAGATGTTTCCCAACGTTGCATGCAAACCCTTAAATTGCAGAAGAAAGAGGAAAAGAAGAAAGACGAGGAGGAAGAAGAGAAGAAAAAGAAAAAAGTCGAGAAAAAAGAGGAAAAGAAAGAAGAAGAGAAGAAGGAAGAGAAAAAGGTGGAGAAGAAGAAGGTTGAAGAAAAGAAGGAGGAGAAGAAAGAGGAGAAGGTAGCAGCCGAGATAAGCAAATTAATAAAAATGTTGTTTAATTTTTAACCATTTTCTATTGTTCCCCTGATCTTTTTATTACACCTCCTTGTGATTAACCAATCATTCTTACACTGATCACATACAATTGATACAAATAAAGAAAGATTGATCGTTTTATAAAAATTTTTAATTGCAATGTTTAGTCACTTTAACAACTTACATATTTAAAACGTATTGTTACGAAAAAAATAATTTTAAAAGTTTATTTTTAGATAATTGTTTATTAAATACTGAGTATTATTTATTGGAAATAAATTGTAATATCAAATGCTTCAGATTAATAAAATTTGTTATGTAATTTATAAAAACAATCAATCTTTCGATTCCTCGACGCGACAATTGGCATATCGTTGAAAATTTGTCTCGATATAAAAGGTAATAAGATCAATATGGAGCGACAACGAGGGTGAAGGATCAGAGGAATATGAAGAAATAGAGGAAGAGGAGGAAGTGGTGAGTGTAATTGAATCCAGCATTATCAGCACTGAAGTTATTCTCGAGGAATCGGACTCTGAAATAATCTCTCGCGTCGAGGTACACATATACACAAACATATACCACACTAAAAAATAGATTCCACATTTTTCCATCAATTTACGTTAAATTTTTATTTTATAATAAATTTATTAAATTATTTTATAAGAAAATTCTTGAAATAATTACCAAATAAATTTTTATACCACATAATTTTTCAACATAATTATGTAACATTATATCTACATTCTATTTTGTTGCTCAAATTATTCATAATTTTTTTGTACAATAAACTATTTTTTTTCTCGTTATTTTTAAGGATAAGCCCGATTTGAAACCAAATGGTATCGACAAACCAGGGATTGGGAAGGTACGACACAATCATTTCTTTTTATTTTTTAAAACAGACTCAACTTCGTACGACATTTATACGAAAAAAACAGTATATCAGGATCAAAACACTTTTACACTGTGATAACAATTGTTATTTGTACCTTCCTTTTCACAATTGTCATTATTCTTGTTTGTAGTTATCATGTCATCTGTATCACATCTTTACCTCACTTACTGTGTGTACTGTCTGTTGCACAATGTACAAAAGCTTAAACGTAGTATACGTAGTATGCGTAAATTACATTGCGAATAATATTTTATAATAGATATGGTGTATAAACAAAATATTGAATTTGTTTATAAAGAAAATTGTCTAATATAAAAGATCTAATATAGAAAAGGAAAAATAACAATTATGGTTTTTTTTTGTTTCAGAAAATGGAGATCTTACAGGTGAGTGTCATATACAGGACATTTTGGTAACGTAATGTATGCACTCAAAAAATGATTTTGATCTGCTCGAACGAATATCAATCAATTTTTTCTTAAGCTTGAAGCTTTGGCAAAATGTCTTGCCAATTTGCAAGAGATAACGTGTGTTTATAAACCGCTGCAAATTGCTTTCAGCTTTTGTCAGCTATTTCTAATTATGAAATCTTATCTTGCAGTTGCAAAATTGTCTCCATACATATTTATAAGTTTTACACTATATATTTTTGCTTACATTATTTTTTTCTTACAGCACTTGCTTAATTTTGGCTTATTCATGTTTCTTCGAAGGAATGTGACGCGCACGCTTGAATAATCGCTTCAATATTTATTTTTCTTTGCCTAGGAAATGTAGATTTCCGCAAGCTTGTAAGAAGCTATATTTTTCCTCAAATTCCAGAAGCTGGTTGATTACCAAAGTTACCAATATTGATTAAAAAATGTATATCTTTTATTCCATTGCCCTGATCTTTGCATGCTTGTTTTCGTATTGCGTGTGTATTTGTGCATGAAAGATTTTATATAGAAAAAATAAGTATCGGAGCTACGAGTTATTGCATAATTAAATGCAAAAATCCGATTTTAAATTCAATTTTCCAATTGTATCTCTGAATACTATGTATTTCAAAATTTACACAGAGGAAATGTTTTTCTAATGTTATTTTATTTTTTTACGTATGTAGAAAGACGAAGAAATTGTGAACAATGTCGAAGACAAGAAATCTATTAAGGTAAGAATAATCTAAATCGATTTCTTATTAAATGTGTTATTATATGCATTTATTTAGTATAATATTCTTAACATCTCTATTACAATTATTATATTTTAATTTATAGCAGAAAGCTGCCGCGAAAGTTGAAGATAAAAAAGAAGAGGAAAAAGTGAGCACAATTATCCTTATAAATATAATTTGTTTTTATTTACTGACTTTTTATTATTTAAATATTTATTACTTTTTTTCAGAAAAAGATCATAAAAAAGAAAGAACCCGAATCCAAGGAGGTAAACTTATTCTATATATTTTTATTATTATATTTTAGTATTATATTTTGCATACAAATCAAATAGTTTGTTACAAATCTACTTACAAATTAATTTGATAATTTATCTTATGTATCTCTTGTTGTTTATCTGTAGGCATCTCGAGAAACCACGCCTAAACTCGAGAAGACTGTGGCAACTCGTAAAGAAAGCAGGGTAAAATCAATTAAATTTTATGTATTTTAAAAGACAAATTGCAAAGATTTTGTAAAGAAAAAATTTATACTCTACATAAATTTTCATATTTTAGGTGGAAGAACTTAAGACAGAGAGTCGTCGCAGCTCGATTACTAAAACCGAGGAAAAGGTAAGAGAGATATTATGATTTTGAATTTTGTAGATGTAAACTATAACAAATGCATTTTATTGTTAGATACACATATTTTATAACATAGGAATTTTATGTTTTTTATTTTACTATCGCATAGATAACCGATGATGGTACAATGACACCACGACGTCTTTCTATACAGAAGGTACACATACATATATATACATACATTTATCACATGCAGACATTTTTATAAACAATTACAAACAATTTCAACACTATTATTTTGACAAAAATATTTAAAACTTAGATTAAAATATTATTATAAAAATGTACAACAATGGTGAAAAATAATTTGAAATTTGCCTTGATTAATTTTACTTTGAAGGTAAAAATTAATAGATAATATTAATAATTGTTACATATTAAAATATTTATGTACTATATTTTAATTAATTTAGGTTGAAGAGGAAGTCAAGGTAGAAAGCAGACGATCCTCTGTCATAGAGAAGAAGAAAGCGACTGTCGAAAAGGTAGGACAAAATATATTAAAATTTTTAATTAAGCTACGCAATGAGCTAACAACATATTTTTGTTATTAGTTGTTAACTACACTCACCCGAAAAAAAAGCGGTACACTGAAAATGTGGGAAAAATTCATCAAATTTCAACTGACGATAACTTCGTAAATAATAAAGATAGAAAGTTCTATAAAATATGGAAATGAAGCTAAAAATCTCTACTTTAAGAATCAATTTATTTCAATGTTGCAAAATAAATTTATTGAAAATGGCGGATGACAAAGCGCGAGCATGCAAAATTGAAAAATAATGGTTCGAGTTTGCGACGGTGCACGGTATAAACAAAAAATTGTAGCTTATTGGGATCAAAAGCGTACGAAAGTACAGAGTCTCCTCTTTAAAATGCTTTTTTATGCATCTTGATACGATGATTTTTCGCCGAGAGATTCGCATTTGAAGAAAAAGGCAGATTCTTACTTCAAATGCGAATCTCTCGGCGAAAAAATCATCGTATCAAGATGCATAAAAAAGCATTTTAAAGAGGAGACTCTGTACTTTCGTACGCTTTTGATCCCAATAAGCTACAATTTTTTGTTTATACCGTGCACCGTCGCAAACTCGAACCATTATTTTTCAATTTCGCATGCTTTTGCTTTGTCATCCGCCATTTTGGAGAAAGTTATCACACATTATTGCGTTATGAATTTTCGAACACTAGACATCCAAACTTTTAAAATGGTTTTTAAAAAATCCTGCTAGCTGTATTACGTGCCGAGATATTCAATTTTGAACCAGACCGAATTGCAAGAATAAGAATTCTGTGGTTATCAGCTCCGCGGTATTTTAAAACTCCAAACTCTCCTTACGGTTATAAGTGTCAATTCTGCTCTTGGCGTTACCCAGGATCAACGGCGTGGACGTGGCAGAAATCTGATCCCGTGTGCACATGTTGGCACGTGTGTATGTGTGTGTGTGTGTGTGTGTGCGCATGCGTGTGTCCGTGCGTCCGTGTGTGTGTATGTGTGTGTGCGTGCGCGTGCGTGCGCGTGCATGCGTGTGTGTGCGCGTGCACCACTGGGATAAGGACCTCATGGCTCGTTAGATCCACGATATTTTACGACTCCAAACCCTCCCGGTGGTGCGTGTACAATTGTGTGTGCGCGCGCGTATATTAATAATGGGTATGACCTCCTCGTGCGCGTATTACCTCATTCATGCGACGAGGCATACTTCTTATTAGTGTTCTAATTTCAGTCTGCGTAATGTCATTCCACTCTATTTCAAGAACTCTTCGAAGTTCTGGCAATGACTGAGGAGCAGGTATATGATTTCGTACTTTTCTGTTAATATTGTCCCATAGGTGTTCAATGGGATTTAAATCTGGACTCATTGCTGGCCATTCGAGTCGATTTATGCCAACTTCATCGCAGAAATCAAGCACTTTTCTCGCAACGTGCGGTCGAGCATTGTCTTGCATAAACAAAAAGTCCTCTCCGATGAAGTGCGCATACGGAACAACGTACGGTATGAGTACGTCTTCCACGTATACATCTGCGTTCATGTTTGCGTCAAAAAAGTGGAGATCTGTGTGAGCATTCGCAGAAATTCCTGCCCAAACCATTACAGAGCCACCATTGTAGCTAGGCCTCTCACTTACAGTACAGTCTGCAAATCGTTCTCCAACGCGACGGTATACTCGTTCTCGTCCGTCTGAAGAATACAGACAAAAACGAGATTCGTCGCTAAAAAGAACGGTACTCCATTCTGCATATGTCCAGCCTGCATGCTCGACAGCAAAATTGAGTCGAGTTACGCGATGGCGACGCATAAGCGAAGGTACATTTGCTGGCCTGCGCGGAAAAAGACCGTGTTCCGCTAATCTGTTTCGAATAGTGTCAACGGATACATTACATTCGCGGACATCTCTTAAATTGTTTCGAATTTGAACAGCCGTTCGATGTCTGTCTCTTAATGAATTTAAAACAATAAATCGGTCATCGTTTTCATTCGTACAACGAGGACGTCCCGAACCAGGTCTTCTTTGGACAGAATTAGTCTCCAAGTACCTAGCATAAGCACGTTGCACGGTTGACACTGATAAATCAAGTGCCTCAGCAACGTACCTTCGACTTCTCCCATCTTCAATTAACGCTACAACTTGAGCAGCTTTTTCAGGACTTATCGTCGCCATAATTGACCAATAATTTCAATGCGAAAAGATTAATTATTGTTTACTTTGACAAAGTCGTACGAATAAGTAACGCGTCTCGAAAGAAAAAGATCAAGAGAAATCAAGCACTCTTCTCGCAATGTGCGGTCGAGCATAAACAAAAAGTCAGGGCGGAGAAATCACAAAAGATCTGCAGACATCTCCTTCGGATGCAAAACAATTGATTGAAAAATAATGGTTCGAGTTTGCGACGGTGCACGGTATAAACAAAAAATTGTAGCTTATTGGGATCAAAAGCGTACGAAAGTACAGAGTCTCCTCTTTAAAATGCTTTTTTATGCATCTCGATACGATGATTTTTCGCTGAGAGATTCGCATTTGAAGTAAGAATCTGCCTTTTTCTTCAAATGCGAATTTCTCGGCGAAAAATCATCGTATCGAGATGCATAAAAAAGCATTTTAAAGAGGAGACTCTGTACTTTCGTACGCTTTTGATCCCAATAAGCTACAATTTTTTGTTTATACCGTGCACCGTCGCAAACTCGAACCATTATTTTTCAATTTTGCATGCTCGCGCTTTGTCATCCGCCATTTTCAATAAATTTATTTTGCAACATTGAAATAAATTGATTCTTAAAGTAGAGATTTTTAGCTTCATTTCCATATTTTATAGAACTTTCTATCTTTATTATTTACGAAGTTATCGTCAGTTGAAATTTGATGAATTTTTCCCACATTTTCAGTGTACCGCTTTTTTTTCGGGTGAGTGTATATAGTTAGTTATTATAATTAATTATTATTTTTTAAACACAAAGTAAGTATTATACGAGTGAATGTTACCTTCTCAAAATCGACATAAGAAGGGATTTTTAATTTCATGTTTAATTTGATTGTTTGCCAGGCTGAATTAAAACAAATTATGTAATATTTGTCTTTCTTCAAGCAGTTCCTAAAGATAGTTTTGTACGTAGTTTAGTTTTCGTTTTTGTGTAGAACATTAAACGTGTAGATAATTTTGCAATTGATATGCCAAAAGTTATATAATTTTAGTTTTGGACACGAAAATGACACAAAATTAGATAGATTATGTTGCATTTAGACTTCATGCACAAAAAAGCACGATGTAAAAAAATTTAAGTGTATCACGTCGTTGCAGGACGCTTCCGTATTCAAACCAAAAGCTATTTTGCAAGCGATTGATGACGAGGTACATAATTACAACCATTATTTTATTTTTTATTTTTTGGTTACATTTCATAATGGGTTGACTATCTTTCTAGAACACACTCACACCGACGACCAAGCCACACACACATAAACCCAAGGAAGAGATTCAGGTACATAAAAACACATACTACTCGTACACATTACTCATACATTAGCAATATATATTACACAAACATTTTAGGACATTTGGTTGTTTAAACCGGCAGAGCGCGATAACAAATTGGTAAGAAATTACGTGACACACTTATCGTTGCACAAATTTTAAGATATATGAAATCAACAAATAAAAATATTATTGTATAGGAAACCATCAAGTCTAGAACTTCTAACATACGTAAAACTGATCGCATACCCAAGGTATATATTTCGCGTTATATAATTGAGACATAATTATATACAATTTTCTATAAAAAAAAAAGAATATTTTTTTAATGTTTGAGATTACGTAATGCTAAATTTTTTAGGACGCACCTCAAGTTGAGATTAAGCCAAGCGTGCGCGATTCGTATGATGAACTTGAGGTATAAAAAAAAAAAAAATTATACAGTACAAGTGAATATTCTATGCGCGTTACACATTTTATGGACGCTATTAATTTTATAGGATGCTTGGAACATTCATAATCCGGGAGAACGCGATAACGAATCTGCGCCACATTATAAAGTATGCAAAAAAAAAGAAATATATATATATATATACATAAATATGTATTACATAATTTAAAAAATATAACGCTTGGATATAATATTATTTTAGGATACATCGCCAGAACCACACAAACCTTACACACCCGCAGGTAGAACACACCCACCTCAGAAATCTGACGAAGTCAAACCGAAAGATAAAACACGTGACACAGCCACAAATAAAACACAGCCACAGAAATCTGACGAAAAGATTGAGGTATATAACACATATTGCGTCGTTTTCATTGCGTCTCATTCGTATTGTTGCGTGTATATATAAATACACATTCAAAACGTTAATATTTCTAGGATATTTGGTCGACTAAACCGAAATCTGATGTCGATTCCAAGAAACATGACAAAGTACGCGAATTAATTAATTAATTATTATGCATATATAATTAGGTTTATATAATCGAATAGGAATCAAAAGAGGATATAACACTTTTTAAATACCTTTTTAGGATATACCGAAAGATAAAACATCTTTACATGACACACCATTAGCTAAAATACAACCACACAAAACTGATGAAGTGCCAAAAGAGAAAACACTTTTGCGCGATACACCTACTGCTAAAATACACTCACAAAAAGTTGACGAAGTGCCGGAAACACATCTACATGATACACCCGCACACAAAACACATCCACGCAAAACCGATGAAGTAATTGAGGTACACACATAACACAATGTTAATATACATTATAGAGTATTATACGTTTTATTAGATGTAGGGATTACACACATATTTACAAAATATTAATATTGTAGGATAATCGGTTGACGAAACCAAAGGAGCGCGACATTGATTCTAAAAAATATGACAAAGTATGCAAATTTATTGTTTAAATAATTGTACATGAATGGTATGAATTTATAATATCTAATATGTATTATTATTTTAGGATTTGCCTAAAACTAAAGATAAACTATCTCATCGTCAATCTGATGAGGAAAACGAGGTACACATTACATTTACATTACATTACATACTACACATTACACACATTGCGCCAATTATTTTAATATATTTTTTAACACTGACGCTTTTAGGATAAATGGTCTAAGCGGAAGGAAGAGACCAAATTTCTCAAAAAAGACGAGGTACATTACGACATTCAAAATGTTTTTATACTTATTATGTAACACACACACATACACATATATATAGAAAGAAAAAATTATTATTATGACGTTAAACTATATATTTATAGGAATTACAGTAATTAAATAGCGATATTATTTTAGGATTTGTCCAAAACTAAAGATAAACCATCTCGTCGTCAATCCGACGAAGAAATCGAGGTACACATTACACATTACATTACACGTTACACAGATTCTTTTCACATATTTTGTAATACTGATAATTTTAGGATATTTGGCCCAAGCAGAAAAATCGTGAAAGTAGATTACACAAAACTGATGAGGTACACTAAATAAATTATTTGTATATATCTGTAAAATAGTAGATATAAAAGTATCATTATTATAGGATATACCGCAAACTAAGACTGCGCGACGCGTATCGAAACCTAATGATCAAACTGAAGTAGATAACACATCTTTGGACAAACAAAAAGTGGGCGTAATCAAACCCACGTATGATGAGGTAGATAATATTACAGTAATTAATTAAATTTTATTTGTTTATATTATTTATTGATTATAGAGTAATCGATAGTATACTATTTTTTTGTTAAAAAATATAATATTGATTTTTGCGCATATGCGAGACGAATTAAAGTGCTATTAAAATTTTAGGACAAGTTGATGCCGAAAACAAAGGAACACGCTAAACCTGTCTCACACCATGAGGTACACAAACACAAATGCATATGACACTTTACACAATTTGTTTTTTTTCCATCATACACTCACTCATTTTCGTGAAACATCGGTAACTTATGCTGTTATTTTAGGATGCAAACTCTACAAACACTCCACACAAATCTCCACTCGATCGAGATGTTAAAACATACTACACGCATTATAATTACGTTAGTTATACATAGACAGCGCTTATAATTTTATTGCTCGGCAAAATTTATTATATATTATTTTTTTTAATTGGTATATTATTTTAGGATGTATGGGCACCCCCAAAATCCACCGAGCGCGAACAGAATTCCGTTACAGTCGATAAGGTATACACATACAAGCCCACACACATACGTATGAAATAGATAATGAAACAAATGATGTAAGAATTTTTTAAATTATTGTTTTATTTTAATTATTTTTTAATTAATTTTTTTTAGAATGTTTCTTTACCTATCACTAAACCGGAAACCTATGGATCTAACGACGACATTGAGGTACAAAATACACTTACAAAAGCACTATATAATTTTTTATTATATTATTTTTGTGCTGATTAATATAATAAAATAATATGCAATCGTAGGATATTTGGGCTTCGAGAACTGAGGACGACGCGCCTAAACCTATTAGAAAATTGGAGGTACAGAACAGAGGAATTATATTTTATTATTTATTTTTACTTTTGTTATTCACAGAGTGAGTTGTAATTTTTTTGTCGGTATCTTTTAGGACTCACGGGTTTTCAAATTTACACCGTACAAGAGTGGTGACGAAGTTGAGGTACACATTTACACAAATACTCGTATATCAGAAAACATTTTAATGTTAATTTGTTATTTCGGTTTTCGGTAATTTTTTAAAATTTGTATATGATATCTACAGGAAACTACACCTATACCTGCACTTAAACCTTTCCTGCCCAAACCTAGAAGCAGCATAAGCAAACTCAAAGAACCTACGGTATACACTTTTCACGCTCTCACATTTAGAATAACCGATACTTAATCAATAATTATATTTATTTAAATACTCATTATTTAAATATTACTTATACTTGGTAATTATTATTTTAAAAATTTTGTAAAACGCAATTTTAATATTAAACATAAAATATTTATTTATTGTAGCCATTAGTTGCGAAGAATAATTCACTTTTCGAATAGAAGCTTGATTTTTTTATATTATTTTAGGAGGGCAATATATCCGCACGCGAAATAGACGAAAACAAACCCAAAGAGATCAAGGTACACTTACATATATACACGCATTCAGACACATACAACACATGAGAAATTTCGATAACGTCGATTTTTTTTTAATTTTAGAGTAAATACACTGACTCTACACTTGACAAGGAACAAGTACCTAAGGTATAAATGGCAATTTTTACACTTTAAATACGCGATTATATATTTTAAAAGCCAATAGCTTTATTTTATTCTATTTTTATATACAATTTTAGAAAAAGCTGTCTACTAGACGTAGGTCGTCGACTAAGTCAACGGAAGGATCCGAGGTATAGAGCGATCTTCATGTTCTGTCAGTGCTAATCATTGACTTTCTCCACTCTGTTGTCGCATAATCTTTAATATCTTTTATTTCTTTCCTCTCTCTTTCTGCATTACGCTTTTCAATACTTTTCTTGGAATATAATCATCGGAACTATTTCTTCTCTTCGCAGACATACTTGACATTTTTTATCAACTTAACGAACTATATGAAGCATTTTTATGCTGTTATTTTTGCAACAAGTCTCTCTTCCTCTTCTTCTTCTTCTTCTTTTTCTTCTAAATTTTTATAGTTTTGTTGATTATAAATATTGTCTAGGACCAAGAACCAGTATTAAAACCAAAGAAGAAGAAACCTAAACCTGTGGATGAACCTAAGGTACACGAATACACATTATCAATGCAGATTGCAATTATCGCAAATATAAGGATATGAGAGCTAGGGTTCTAATTTCGTATCTCAATACAGGAAATGTAATATTTAATTATTTGTATAATAAATGTAAATATTTGTTATTAATTATTGCAGCGTTGCTATATGCTTGCAATATATTATTATTAATATTGTATTAACATGCAATTTTTTCATGCGTAACACTTCTGCAAAACGCACATAAAATGCTGATAAATCGATGGAAATATTCATACATATTTGTTAATTATAACGTTTATATTTTTACTATTTATTTTCTAAATATTTTACACATATTTAAACAGGAATGCACCCTCGCAATATATAAATCTTACAATATACAAATATTTTTTAGAAAGAGGAACTGACCACGAAATCGAAAACCCTCGGAAAGCCGGAAACACCCAAGGTACACAAAACACACTTCATATACAAAAATAAATACACATCTACGAAGTTTTTCATCATGATTGATTTATTTGAAATATTTTAAATGTTCTATAATTACGTTTGGCGCCTTCAGAACAAAATACAAAAGGTTAAATTTATATCTTAAAAACACTATTACTGCGTTTTAGGAGGAACCTAAATCTAAACTGGAAGAGAAAAAGGTATACAAAATAGTTATCACATTATATTCGCATAATATTGCATTCACTTCTGTTTAACACCGACATTAACACACTGCAAAGCGACAATTAAAACGAAAATAATTCATAAGCTATAATATTTTCTCTAAAATATTACAATATATATTTTGGAAATCAGCAACATATTAACAACGTGCCATAAGCGTGTGACTTAAAACATTTCTGTCCATATTTTAAACACGTTTCCAACATTTCTAGGTGGAACCAAAAGCCAAACTCAAAGCAGAGGAAGTAAAGGTATATTTACACATTTACTATCTTGCAACAATATACACTTGAACAAGTAACAAAACACGAGAAATATAATTAAAAACATGAAGACAAATAAGAGGCAGTATTAAGCACTACTCGTACACTTTTAGGAAGCACCAAAGGTCAAACCTAAACCAGACGAACCGAAGGTACACGAAATACTTTATATCACATTTTTTACAATTTTGATTTTTGCAATTTATATTATAGCGATTAATAAAAAAAATAAACGTTTACACGTACAGATAACATTTAACTTACACATCCACTTTTAGGAGAAACCAAAAGCCAAACCTAAAGCTGAGGAAGTAAAGGTACACCTACAATTGCACAAATACAGTTTGCAGTTGGAAAATACCGCATTCAGAAAATATTCAGAAAAAAGATTTATATAACAAATACGAATAAAAATATACCAAATAGAAAGTGTTTTAACACTCGTACACTTTTAGGAAACGCCAAAGGCTAAGCCTAAACCAGATGAACCAAAGGTACATGAAACACTTGCCATACGGCTATATTTTTTTATAATGATAAAAAATATTCTATACTATAATGATTAACACAAAAAAAAAATTTTGTTTTATTTTGTGTATACACTTTTAGGAAGAACCGAAAACCAAACCTAAGACAGAGGAAGTAAAGGTACATTTACACTACGCTATCTTTCAGAATGCACACAAAAGATTTTAAATTGTGCTATCATTTTTTTACAACTATAATTTCAAATATGCATTAAAATAAGGTAAAATTAGTACGATACTCAAGCACAACGCACACCTTTTAGCAAACATCGACACTCAGGCCGAAATTAGAAGAAAGCAAGGTACACGATATATTTTTACAATTATTTCTTACACTTTACACTTACATATGTACATACGTGAATATTATACAAACCTACCTGGTACACTTTTAGGTCGAAGAAAAGCCTAAGGCTAAGCTTGAGGAAGTCAAGGTAAACGAAACACTTAAATTTACAAATACGCACAGATACGACGAACACGATACACAATATGAAAAAGTAAAATACAGTTACTAAATATTAGCCGTACATTTTTAGGAGACACCGAAGGCCAAACTTAAGCCAGACGAACCAAAGGTACACAAAACATTACAATAATATGAAAATTACTAGTCAAGATTTTAGATTGTTTTTCTATCACACACATATACGATCTTTAATTAAATATTACACGTACACTTTTAGGAGGAACCGAAAGCTAAACCCAAAGCGGAAGGAGTGAAGGTACACTTATGCCACTATTTTTACAAAAACATACATTAAACAACGTAATAATTTTGAACATAATTTTCAATGAATAAGAAGAAATACACTGAAATACAGCAAGTTTTGCTATTTGTAGAAAGAGGAACCTGCACCAAAACCCACGGCTAAACTAGAAGAACCCAAGGTACACATGACATGACACATATACAAGCATACAAATAATATAATTACATACGAATGGGTATAAATTTAAAATTGGATAAACTGTATTTCTCAAAAAAGAAAATTGCACAAAAATACTTTATAAATTTCTATACTTCTGTTTTGTAGAAAGAGGAAGAGGTCAGGAGAAAAAGTCTAAGGTCTGTCAAGGTAATTATTATAATTTTATATAAAAAAATAATTTCTAAAAAAGTCAGAAAATATTTCAAATAATATAATATTTTTGCTGAGCGTTAAATTTATAGAAAATTTTGCGATTTTATTATTTTCATATATGAATATAGTTATTTACTAAAATAATAATGTGCTAACATTGCTTTTATTTGTTCAAGCAACTCGAGGAGGAGAAGAAAACACTAGAGAAAGTCGAACTTAAGGTAAGCCCATTTATCTTGTCACATTTATTCATGATCGTTCAAAGTATCGTCTTTGTGTCGTTCAAAGTAGTGTCCAATGTATCGTCTATAATAGAAGTAGAAACAATAACGAAATTAGTTGTAGAAATATTAGCATTAGATGAGTGCTCTATATAATATTTTATTTTGTGCATATTATAAGATTTTATTTAGTATCATAGAATTAATATTATCAGAATAGCAAGTTTTGTGCATTTCTTATTATCTGAAAATTTGGAAAAATAGATTTTGACGTGCCACCCCGAGCAGACATATACTTCACATACTTTCACACTTCACACTGAATTTTTTTTCCTAAAAATAATGTATTAACGCAGCCGAAGGATGCCGCCCAGACCAAACCGAAATTCCGCATACCGCCGAAACAGGAAGTTAAAACCGATACCTTTCAGGGGATTCAGCTTAAACCGGTTGCAAAGGATCCGAAACAGCTTCAGCAGGCTGAAAATGGCAAAGTGGATCTTAAGGTAGCTCCGTTGAAAGGAGGATCGGCACGGTCTTGCTGCAAATCTCTATGTCGCATTTTATGTGTCACTAAATTTCTTTTCTAAATTTCTACAGCAGCGTCTATTTCTGTGCTATTAAACAGCGCCAAAGTATATTTATATGTATGCATTTCTTTATATGTACTTCAAGATGTTTCTTACTTTATATTCTTAATAGAAATTAATTTTAGTGTTGAACGCTCTCTCTGTGAATCTATCTTCTCTGTGAATAATATTGATATTCTCTGTATATATCTCGGGATATTTTTATAAACTTTACTTTGTAAAACTTACCTTTCATAATTCTTCTTGTTCTAACTTCTCTGTGACTCAATTTAATCCTCTCGTGTTAACAATATAACGCGATATTTTTAAGAGATAAAATTATTTTCTTCTCTCTCTCTCTCTCTCTCTCTCTCTCTCTCTTTCTCTCTCTTTCTCTCTATTTTCTTTGTTTTTCCGCATTTTTCTTTAGTCTACAGGCTGAAGAAAATTGCTCTGCATTCTTCCGTTTTTCTGATCTCTCACACGGTCTTACATCTTTATTATGGATCTGTGGAATTAATAATATATGTCTTTAATATAAACAGACATTTCTCTCTCTCAACACTGTAAATATTACATGATAAATTATTAAACACTTATGTGCTCACATGAAAATCACGCTTCACTATTATGTTGCACTAAACAAATTATTACACATTAACATATTAAAAAAAAGGTAAGATGGCTGTATATACCATATATATATTTGTATACATATATCTCTCATGTCTATCTAACAGGAATATTTTACAAGAAGAATTTTTCTGCAAGAAAAATAATAAAAGTCTACTATTGATATTTTTAAGGCAACTAAAAAAATTCTCAAACTTGATAACAATTTTTAAAGCCTTTCAATTTTAATATATTCGTAAATAATCGTAATAAATCCGTAATAATCTTCCTTTCACACAATGATGTATCTAAATATGTCATAGTCGTCAGTAGAGCAATGGCCATAATATAAAAATTATACGAAGTATATTGCAATTATAAGAAAAATATCTTATTTTTTAAAATTACAATTATAATATTATCTGACGCGTTTATAGAAAAAATATCATTTAATAATTGCAAGATTGCCACAATCGTTTACCTTTACTACTGGAGACTTGTGTAGAAAGGAATAAGCACGTATCCTACGGTTTATGTCCTCGCATTTTTTCATATGATTCTGTATTGTTTATCGTTTATCATACAGAAAACTGAGAAGGGAGAAAAGCTCGAAGTGAAGAAAATGAAAGCAGCGAAAGGAGCAAAGGAGTCGACCTACGAGCTTCCAGAGATTCCGGATTACGAAAGAGCCGTCCTCGAGAAACCGAAGGAATTCGATTTTGGCGAATATGTGCCTCGTGACAAGACAAAGCTCGAAAGGCCGATTACGCAGGTAAAAGAGCAATTAAATCTGTACATTTATGAGATGTAATGCGACAAAAATTTTTAAATAAAAAAAATGCAACTTAATATTTTGAAATACTGTTTTAAAATGTTAATTAATATTTTTGAAATATTGAATAACATTTGAAAATTAATTAAACTATTAAAAGAGACGTCGCATCACATGATTAATGTTTATTAATGTCACTTATTACGTAACAGCAATAGATATATTCTATTCTAATTAGTAAAAATATGAATTTAAAAAATGAAAACTTATGAAAGAATTTAACAATGTCCATAAAATCCTTAACTAATTACACGGTTTTTGTTACATGGTTTTGTCATGATGCTGTACAGAAATTTGACTCTAAGGTGAGTGATCATCATTTATTAATAACGCGTAAAGGGAGAATATGATTTTGCCACATTGCCAAATCTGCTTGTACGAAAAATTCTGTAAATTTTGCAACCGCTACATCGGTCGAGGACGTTTTGATCGAGACTCGTAATACGTGGTTCAGGATAATTAATTTTTACGCCCGATTTGCGGGCGGTTTAATTATAACCGAGGTGCGAACCAGAGCTCGTTTTATAAGTTCAGAAGGACGGCGAATTTTTAAAGAACCATTTATCTAAAAATACGACACTTATGAAGGATGTTTTGTAATAGATACCGTCAAAAAAAGGCTTAAATAATTTTATAATTATATAAAACAATTTTATTATTATTCGATATATGCTTTGTTGTCACTTTTAATGTTATATGAAATATTTTGATGATTAAGTTTTTAAGTTAATGTTTTAAATTAAAATTTATGATGAATTAATTAATTAATTAATTTACTAAAATTTTTTTAGCTTTAACTAATTATTTTATATATTTTTATTATTTTTATTTATTCTATTGCTTATTGATTTATTTTTAATATAAGTAGCTTGTGCATAATAGTATTACTGGCAAAATTTTTTTGGATTAGGAATCGTGATTTTTTCCAGAACTGCGGCAAAATGTCCGCTGGCAACGCATCGATATGAAGACCGTCTTCATATTTTCTGTTCTCGCTAAAGACGGGTGTCCCGCGCCATAAATACTCTCATTCCATCTGTATAATCACAATTAATATATAGCAAACGGATGTGTGGAAAGGGAACGGGGTAATAATCAGCCGGCCTGAATCTCACCTTGGCAAGCAATGAATGCCTCCTGTGCAGTGCGCGACCGTCACACTCGCGACAGAACTATTTTAGCGAATAAACGCTCGTATATCATCCCCCTAAAATCGGTTTTTCGTCTTCGTCGTCGTCGCCGTAAGCGAAGATGGAGAAAACGTCGATCGCTATTTTCGGCCTTATTGCAACCGATCCCCGCCTTCAGCGGGTCCGCGACTCGGTGCGCGATTCGAATCGCGGGGGACAGTCGTAATCGCCCTACGTACGCGATCGTATTGAGTCATCGTATTAGTTAACACGAGCCTCGATTTCTCGATACCTCGGTAAATCCATTGTGAAACCTTGGCATGAGTCTCCAGCAACCCTTCATTTATTTCAATGAGAAATGATTAAAGTGTATTCGGGGATAAAATTGAAAATTATTAAATTAAGAGCCGAACAAGTGCGTCGATTAATGTTAACGGCAATTTTAATGCCGTTAGCTTTACAAATAATAAATAATTAAATATTGAAGAAATATAATTTCTATTTATTAAAAAAATATAACATTTCTCTTTCTCTCGAATAATTATGTGTTATTTGTTGCTGGTAAAACATACAAGGTTAGATCCCTTTCTTTGTGTGCTTATAGCAAAGAGAGAGGAGATTCAATTATGGTTGCAGACAATTGATGTTTTGATGAATCTTGATTCGAGATTTAAACGTGCTTCAATTTTTTTGCATAATTTTCTAAGTATGATAAAAGACAAGTGCGGTTAATCGATCGATTTTCGACCGCCGTAGCCGAAGTTACCGGAGATCAAGGCGCCCGAGGCACCTAAAATCGAAGTTATCAAGGACGTGACACCGGTCGGCAGCAGGAAAGGCTCCTTAGCTCCAGGAAGCGGTACCAGTAGTCGACGCGGTTCGCTCATACCGCCCGAGGAATTGGGTCGCAGACCTAGCCTGATCATCAGTGACGAGGTATGTTACGGAATGTGCTGTGTGATTACGAAGGTATATAGACTACCTTGCAAGGGACCAAGTTAAAGAATGCAACAGAGCCGTCTACGATATTACAGCAATGAATGTTTTCCAGCAAGTCGATACAAGTTGAGGAGATTTTCACAATTCGATCTTATATTCAAGATTGTTTTAAGAATAGCTTTAAATTTAATTGAAAATTAAGATAAATGCTTATTTTACAATTATAAATTTATATAGCATTTTAAAATCGTATTGGAAACAATTGTGAATATATCAGATTATGAAAATTGCATTAAAAGTGGACTTGTATTTCTTGTTGAAAAAAAGCATCCAGCGTTTCCAAATTATATATATTCGAGAGATTAATAATTCACTTTTTTAAAATTATTAATTCACATATTTGAATAATTGAATAAGTTTAATTCACAAATTTGAAATTGCAAACAAGAAATGTCGATATGTAAAAGATATTACATCGTAATATATATCTTTGCAAAAAGTTATAATTAAATTTAAACAATATTTAACATTTAGTGAAAAACTATATACATCAATTAAATAATTATCGAACAATTACGAGCAAAACTCCCTAAACTTAAATTCTGTTGCATTCTTATGCGCTCACAAGATCACCCAATTTGCTTTGCTGAAGTTCGCAGTGACGGAGAAGCTTTATTAAACCTGTTCATAGTTTATCGAAGGATCTTGTCAAATCGCCAGACATTGTTCCAATTAGCTCAAGATTTCTAATGTCCAAAAATAAGTAATTTCATGACGCAAACTTGTCTTAGTAGAATATTAAAACATGATTCAATATTAGAGTCTCTTTAAAATATGTCGAATGAACTCTTTTGTAATCATTATATTGCAGTTTCAGTAAAATTACTTACACGTACTATTATCTTTTATCGCATGGCGACGAAAATGTTACATTGACGAAGCAAACAGGGTGCTATCTGAGAAACAGTGCACTTTGCACTCTGGAATACTCTGGAATAGATAAATAATTACGAGAATAATTGCGAATAATATCGTATATATTAAATATTTATTAATATGGAAATATATTTAATTTTAATCGAGTGATCCGCATTTTTCTGTATAGTTTAAAATTTTTGAAATTAGTTTAATATTATTATTACTTTACACATATTTCGGAGTGCAAAGGGCGCGTACGAGTCCCATTAGGTAGACAGTTAACGAGTCGCGTAAGAACGAACAAGTAGGTAAATGACTGGCTATCGCTGGTTGGCTCTAGGATTTTTTGTAGCTTTTTTTTGGGTTTTGTAGTGTAAGTCAGTGATGATATAGTGGTCGTACTCGTGATGGTATTAGTGATAAATACGCGCGGGCGTGAATTCTCGACGACGAAGCTCGTCGAGTGTTGCACGTCGCGCTTAGTGTTAGCAAGGCGTGAGATTTAGATTAGAACCCTTGACCAATGAGAGATTCAGAGTTAGCCAGCTTCTGAAGCATATTCCCTCCTCTCTCGTCCCTCCGAAAAAAATCGAGTCCCTTTACTTCTCGTCGAATGCGGACACCGGTGTTAAAGGTGTTTGTTGTAAAAATACAAGAAGGAAGGAAATGAGAAAACGAAATGGAAACATTCTCCGATGCATTTATATTGAAGACGTTCGAGATCGGTGTACAATCGACTTGCAGAAAGTGAAGAGCCTGCCGTGGAGAACATCGAAGAAACATGAATAACTGCCGATCACGTGGTATCATTGCAACTGATCGCAAGACGATCAAATGCATTTTTGAATACAAAATAGAAGCATTCCCAGATATTTTATCATGTCGAGATAAGATCGTGTTAAAATAATCTGCTGTTTTTGTTCCTGGTTTATAATTAGCGTTATAACCCAAACAAATATTTTTAGTGTTATTCCTGTGAGTATAATTATGAAATATGTTTGGAATGAAAATAGAGCAGTGTATTATTAATTAAAAGCCACCGAAATTTAGCAGGCGCAACCTGCTTTCGATATAATTAATTTTAGTTAATTTTGAGACTTGGTTCGAGTTCAAGATAAAGATAAAGCACAGAGGAATGCGCTTCGATACGTCTACGAGCAGCAGGATAAATGTCGACCAATTGAAACGATCATGTTAAGCGATGTAGACATGTTACAGCATCGTACATACACACACACTCACCGATATCCACATCCAAATTTACTTCGCAGTAGTGGTTAATAGAGATTTGGTTTATAGGAGCATAGGAAACTTCGTCCCGGCGAGGTGGTGGACGAGCGCAAGGTGAGATAAATCGCTAAGAGAAAACACGGAAGCGAATGCCTCGTCTGCAACCTTACTCGACTACCAAATGCATTTATATTACTTATATTTCTCACTTGCACACTCTCTTACACACACTCACCGGAGCAAAGAGAATTAACGAGCATTTGACGAGAGAAGTATCTTGATTTTGATCCGATAATGAATGAAATTTGACAATCTTTAGTAAGGAATTTTTACAATTCTCTTTGCTCGAATCTTGCCTGCTCATTACTATTTACTTACTGTGGTCGTACTTTACAGCACACAATGCACGAAATCTGCACGCATCGTTTCGAATTTAATCACACATTTTAATAATTAATATTTAAAAATGAGTAAATTTCTCATCAAACGTGAATGATTACATTTCTGACGATTGCGTGCAAACTCGCGCGTACGAGAGTGTTCCGTTATCTTTTATTTCAGTACAAAATATTTCGATGCATTTCTCTTTTTCTCTTCTTTTTCTTACATATGCATTTAAATATTTTTATTTTAATAGATCTTGTGAATCTTATTTTTTAATTTATTAGACTAAAAGACTAAAAGGTACTGTGATACTCTCGCACGCGCGCCTTTCGATGTTTCAATACACATAATCCAGGACTTGATCAACGAGTAAAAATCGAATGCATCTTTGCACCTGGCACGAATCTGTTGCAACCAAATCTTGCACACTGTTCTGACTATATAATAATAATAATAATAATATTAATTAATTAATAATGCGAGATGAAAGAAACATTAAAGGAAGAAGCCAGGGCGTGTTCATGCGTGTCGGTTCGCGGTCAATTAGCCGCATACTAGGTTTCGAATTCTCTCTAACTTAAACTTCGTAAACTCATAGATCACCGGATCTTGGCAAGCATTGTGCCGCTGTAGACAGGCATCAGCGCTAATAAATGTTCTGACCAGTGCGACATGACATGTGAATCATGCTTAACAACCAGGCGGCCTCACATCGCCACGTGAAACACTTGTTACCTCGTTCTGCCAGCATCGGACGTACATCAAACGGTTTGAATTATTATCCCGCATACCGATTTGTGAATCAAGCAGATCCGCGCACTTTTGTCACTCGAAAATTCAGAAGGCATGATTCTGGTCGGACTCGAACAAAATGTGCGAAGTCGATGGATTATTCAAAAACTCTCTCTAAATATTATAATGAGATTTTCAATACTTGAATATTAATGAAAAAATTACAGATGTTAAAAATAAATAATAATTACAAAATTTTTTCTTTTATATAAAGATTAAGTTTATTGAAACAATGATAGTTTATTAAGATAATTAAACGTAAATAATATTGAGATCTCATGAATCAATATCACGCCCTTGCTTCTTTGTCGATTATTTCGACGAGCCTCGACGTTGATCATTTTTCAGAATAATTAAATCGTAAAGAATGAATAATATTAAACTGCACTAAAAATTTTGTTAAAACATTTACAAAGCAATTACATATAAAATTGCAAAAAAATTACATATTGCAGAAAATCGTGATGACGAAATTCTTACGAATACAATGTTCCGAAAAATTCAACGTGAGGTTCGAAAGAAACCGAAAACTCTCAGATTAACGGCGGCGAACGATTCGCGTCTCTCATACGCGATTATACACAATAGTCTCATCGATTTGGTTGCATCCGAGTTCATTGATATGTGTCAGCTGATATTATGCCACTGCTCAATCGCACTGTCGTGTAGCAATGCATCGCACAGAAATGCAAATGCACAAGCCGTTACAACGTCGGTAAGGCGAGCCTCGAACAACCACCAGCCCCAGCCCAGCGATCGCGTTCGTCTACGCGATTCCCTCTTGTCTCCCCAACCCTCTTTCACTTGTACTCTCACCCGACTTCTTGGACTTACCGATACTCTGCCCCGAGCAAAAGAGTCCCAATTGTTAAATAAAAAATAGCTCAGTCAAGGATATCGATCCGCCCCTCAATTTTTAACAGATAGCAAGATAGGCACGCAGGAAACAGTTTTTGTTTTTTTCTTTCGTGAATAATCGCTTTTTGCCAGCTGTTTATTAAAAATGAAAAGGATTTTGATGTTCGTCCTGTGTCAGTGGAAAGGGTTTTGTCGGAAAGGATTAACGATCCAGCAAAAGGAAAATTTTCACGTTGACGAGCAGTCGCATTAGTTATTTGTCCCTCATGTATTCGTCTCTGTGATTTTTGCAGTTGGGAAAGTTACGGCCCGGTGAGGTGTTGGACGCAAAGGTGAGATTTGTGTTCGCTATAACACAAAGCTTACCTGCTCAAAGTGCCATCACCAGCAATCTTCTATATTATATGTCGCTCTATTTTTCTTTTTACGGCCCCCTCCCCCACAAGCTCCCTTTTTGCATTTTTGAATTTTTCTGCGCCCCTCAGCCCCCATGATTTTTGGTCCCTTTTTTTGAGCGATGTATTTTGTTTTCCCCTGCCCCGCCCACAAAGAAAGACAAAATAATAAAAGCCCAGCAACTAAACGAGAACTAAAATGTACCTGGCGATGAAGTTACCAGTGAGAGAGGCAAAAGCAACGCCACGCGTTACCGCAGGACGGCAATAATATTATTAATAATGATAATAATAATGATAATGACCATGAGGATGATGATATATTAATATTAATAAAAAAATAATTCTGCGACATTTTTTTAACTGAAGTTTTTGAGGTTGCTGCTGCTGTTGCTATCGCTATTGTAAACACGCTAGCCGCTACTTCTTCAAACCATTACGGTTTAATATCGCAACTTTAATATCGGTTTCATATTTTTTAATATTATATGTTCGTGTGAGGGCATATTCGCAAATAATTCACTGATCAATAATTTGAGTTTTTTTTCTCTCACACCCCGAAAGACCCCCGTCGAAACAGCACGCCCCCTTCTTGATACGAGCCCACTTTACGTGGACCCCCTCCCCTAGAATTTAAATTCTAATCTCTCTCTCTTTCTTTCCCCCCTCTGTGTCTCTGTCTCTACCTCTGTTTCTATCTCATCTTTTGTTTTTTCACGCACCACACACAGACTAAGTCCGGTCGACCAGGCGCGCTGCAGGAAAAAGAGGTTAGCACAATATCTTTGTTGTGCGTGTACGCATATATATATATATACATATATATATATATACATATATTTTTATATTATTTTGTATTATATAAGTCACATACGTTATCTTGATATTTCTTTTTTTAATTTATTGCGTGCTTCAAGTCTGGGAATTATTTATGCAGGATAATTTTGGATGACATCCAAAAGTCTCGTTGAGTTAATCGATTAATATGAAATCGAATTATTTCTTAGCAAAAATATATTTGAATTGGCTTAAAAATTAGATTTTTTACGACAAACAAATTCGTTGATTCTTGTCATATTTTTCTTAAAAAAAGTTTGCTGCCAAATTAGTCAAAATATTCATAGACAAGATTTTGGATATTATTCAAAACCTGTGTATATCTATAAATATTTTGCAATGAGCACTTGTCGCGATAGTCAACGCCGACGATGCGCTTTCAGATAGTGCTTTTGCATTGTGTCGATTTGTATATATAAATATTTATAAATCAACTTAATGTGTAGCGTCTGAGAAAGCTCGTCGCGGTCGCATCGCGGAAATTTTGCTTATTAGTTCGAGCGGATACACCTGTACATTTTATGCGGCTGTAGATGCAGTTTAGATGCAATTGTAATGGTGGTGAGAGATTGGCATTAACTCACATTAAAAATAATCAGCAAAAAAAAAAAAAATTGTTGACATACGCTATTAGTTTTGTTGTAATTACGAAAAATTTTTTTGTATAAAATCTACCACCATTAAAAATTAAGTAGTTGCAGCACGATTCGGTTTCAGGCTGTCGCAGTAGTGCGGTCTTATCTATACATTTACAATATATTTAAATGAATAAAATAAAATATTTAAAGTTATTCCGTGAATTATAATTAATATGAATTACGCTAAAGTAATTCATATTTGTGAAATTATGTAAATTGTGTACAATTCGTGAAACATGTTGTAAAGACGATGATATTAAAATTATTTATTATCAAAATTTACTTTAATAGTTAAACGATTATTCAAATGCTGGAGAAACAATGCTAAAAATTTGAATTAATAATTTCTGTAATCTTACTGCTGCGATTGATTTGAAACCAAGCAGTTTTCTTCTATATATGTCAGAGATTTATGTGTGAAATAACTTATTCGTTTATGTATAGGTGTAAATATCTATTGTGCTCACACTATATGTGTATCGCGTAAACTCGGTCAAAGTATTCTCATTTTCATCGCAACAAATACGATGTTATCTTAAAAGAATAAGAAATTAGTCGGCATCATCACATTATTGTTCTGATTTATGAATATGACATCGTATTTGTGTATGTCGTGTAGATATTGTAACGTGCCTCTTTGTAAATAATCTTAATCATTGAATTTAGACGAGTAGTCGAACGGCAATTTAATTGACATAATGAGGATCAGATCGGTTCACGGAGTAAGCAATCATTTTCATATATTCGTGTCATACACGAAGAAAATAATCATTCATATCACACGCATCATTTTAAATCCACGTTTTTCTTTCTTCCTTAAATTTCTGTATCTTTTGGTTTTATCCTTCTTTACGTTTCTGTATCTCGATATTTAACAACGATGATCATTGCGAGAAAACAATTAAAAAATATCTCTATAATACCCTATCGAAAAAATTAGATTGCACCAGCAGGAATAATTATTTAATATAAAGAATATTATATAACTCAATATCCGAAAATTCTTTAGCTACAATTTTTATTCACCTTTTCTTTTATTGTGGCGTAGAGTTATTCCTTTTAGTGCAATGTAATATAATCTTAAAAGTCTCTTGACCGACGACGATTTTATGTCATTAACTATGTAATATAGTAAATAGTGTAATTAACTGTTGTATTTTGTTTTAAATTTTTATCTTACATGTACATACTCGTGATTCGTACTTCCGCTTTGCGATTCACGCAGTGACAAATGCGTTTGCCACGTTGTTACGCACCGAGTGTTATACATCGTCGCACAAAATATCGTGTGTTCATAACATCGTAAGAATATGTTTCATCTGTCTCATCATCGAATAAACGATTCCTCAATTATTTTTGGAAGGCAGGAATGGCATCAAAATATTCAAAGATTGACTCTGGTATTATTTCATATTTTCTGTTATTGAATAAGTCACTTTAAAAAAGGGCAACTTTGAAAATTTTTAATTTACGCTCCTGTTTTCTTCAACCTCTCATTCATCTGATTAATACATTCTTTTTACGTTTTCTGACCGATTATGTGTACTCAAGGGATTCTAATATATTTATTTAATTATCAAAAATATTTTCTTTACACGCAAACAAAAAGAAGCACACAAAAGTGGAATAAATGTAAGTTGAATCATATGAAACAATTTGTTATAAAATATAAAAATTAGGGAATTGATAATAGTTTAATACTTTTATAAAGTGATTGCTAAAGAGAAAACCCTTGAAATCGCAATCGTAGTCACAGAGCTACGTGGTAGAAGAAATTACCACGAAAGTCATCATGTGAAATTATCCACATGTATCGATCCCATCTTGCTAATCTTGCATTCTGAAAAGGACGAATTGTAGCATTGTTACTAATATTATTGAGACTTACCCGATTTCTGTGATTAACAAACAGTGATCTAACGATTGAAACGTAACGCTGACTAATAATGTCAATTAATTATTAATTGTAAATAACGATAACTCACGATAAATAAATGTCAATAAACGTAAGTAATTATTAAAGTGTAAAAATATGCGAAATCGCATGAATTGCAAATTTTTTTTTAACTATAACGACGACTTCCGTTTCTGAATTTTTAATTTAATTATATAGTTTACTTTTTGCAAAGAATTTAATTTTAGAAATATTAAAATTGCACAAATTATTTTTTGTCGACACATATGTGTAAAATTGAAATCAGAATCATAAAAAAACGCCCGTAGTAAGTAACTAAATATTTATCTAATTATTATTTTCTGATTGTAATATCGTTCATTAACAATAATTTATAGTAATTTGCTTTTCTTGATTTTGATTTCATAAATTTACCGAACAAAAAATTAAACTTAATTCCGCAAGGAATTCGATGGAAGTTGTCGCGCAATTGTGCTTCAAATTTTTTTGCTTTCATTTGAAAGCTTTTTATTGTTCATGTCTAGCACAAAGGTAAAGTACAAGTTTGCTTACATTCTCATTTAAATGACGCAGCGTCGTCGTCCGAGCACTGCGGACATCAGAAGACCAAGCGTGGCGGACCTCGAGAATAAAATCAATCAGCCTAGTACACCTCTGCGAGATGTTGGACCACCTGGACCACCCCAGATTGTCGATGTGCAGGAGTCGTACTCCGCCGTCGAAGGTAATTTATTTTGTCGTTAAAAATTTTTTACATTTTGTAAAAGAGTTTTTTTCCAGATTTATAAGTAATGGTACATAAAATTGTAGCTATGTTGTAAAATTTTTATTATGTAATTAGAAATATATATGTATAAATGTTAATATTATGTAATTAAATATTGTAATTGCCATACTATAAATAACTAATTTAACGGCATTTTGCAGACTCGACGGCGTATCTCACCGTCGCGGTGGAGGGCACGCCCGCGCCAACTTTCAAGTTCTACAAGGGCATCACCGAGATCATCGAAGGTGGTCGTTTCAAGTTCCTCACGGACACAGAGACCAACACGATCACCCTCTGCATGAGGAAGACGAAGCCCAACGACGAGGGTACTTACAAGATCGTCGTGAGCAACATCCATGGCGAGGATTCCGCCGAGATGCAGCTCTACGTTTCCGGTAAGTTGACTTAATCCGATTGTCATTAAGTTTCGAAAAAAATAAGAAATATTTGAAACATGCTTTTTTTATTCTAAACTATTTATATTTATAACTCTGATAAAATAGTGATATTATTTAATTAAGTATTGAATAAGTTTTGACATTTAAAATAGTAGCATAAAAGTTGTATTGATATTTTATATTTTAATTGGTTATACAATTTAACAATTTTACAACAGACGCCAGTGGTATGGACTTCCGTGCTATGTTGAAGAAGAGAAAGTACCAGAAATGGGGACGAGAAGAGGCCGACCAAGAAAAGGTGGATTTGAAGGAAGTCGAAAAGCCTATGCCGGCGTTGAAAAAAGTGGAAAGGGTACGTATTTTTATTTTGTTCTATGCACACGTGCAAATTATAAGCAGTATTAGGCGGAAAATTTAATAAATTTTTAGTCACACGCAATGTAGAGCTAATAAAAATAATTTATATAAATGAATTGCTCCTAAGATAAGTGCAATTTGAATAGAATCGTTCTGCGGCATTTAAGAAGTTGGTTACGTATCATATTTACAATCGCTATCGATGCAATGCACGTAACGTGGATGCGAGAATGCGATTTTAGCACGTCATTAACAGCCTGATGTCTTCGTGAATGTAAGAACAGGTGACATATATCGATGTTCAATATGTAACATAAATTTAATACCATCTTTTGAATTAGCCACTCTCTAAATCCACATTCTAATTTAAAATTTGTCTCATTATTTATTTTAATTCGACAGTTCTATTACTAAAAAATAATTTTTTTTTTTTTAATTTTTATTTGGCTAAAAATTATAATGGATGAGCTTCGACAGAATTGATGAAATTTTTGAATTTTTTACGAATTTAGGATAAAATTCTACATTGATATTTTTGATAGATGATCAATTAATCAAATGTATGTAATTTTTTTCTTTAGCATAGTTTATAGCAATTTTGCTAATCTTGCGCAGAAACATATTTTTTGCGATGCCTCGTCTTCAAGATCTCAAATCTCAGTGCATTTTCTTTGCTCCTCTCTTTCTTCTTCTTTTCTCTGTCTACCTTTCTCCCCTTAGTCGCAAAACGGTGTGCACGGACCGAGCTGGTTCCAAGACGGCGAGGAGATAGTGATCTTGACGGAAGGTGTGGAGATCCTTCGAATTTCCCTTGTCAGGAAGGGTGAAAGTAACTGGAGCTGGCTCAAGGTTTTTTTTCGAGCTACCCTACGTAGTGAACCCCGTAATGACAATGACAATATGACGATGACAATTTTTGAACGACGAGACGTTAAAAATTCGTTTTTGTCTTTCGCATTTTTTTGTCAACTAAATTAAAAGAATAAGAATAATTAACTGGAAAAGAATTGTAGAATAATAGATGCGTCTTTTAAATTCTCAACAAATTTCTCAAATATTTGTCTCTTGCGATACATTTGAATCCTGACTGTGGCACATAAATTCTTTATTTTCCCAAACTCTATTTTGTCGCACAAGCGACATAACTTTCTTTTCTTATCCTTAACGTATGCACTTTTACGTATGAGTATGTTTAGAGTTAATGCTGCACTTCGAACTACATCTATCCCTCGATTCCTTTCATTGAAACAAACTTGTGTTAAATTATTAAATCTCTCTTTTAAATTTTTTAAAAATTATTAAGCAAATTTTAGATGAGTTAATTTAATTTTATTATCGAGAATTAATAAAGTAGCAAAATTAATTTTTTTAATAAAATTATGTAGAAATTATGTTACAGATTATTTTCCATCGTTATGTATATTGAGGGCTAGTTGTGCATTTTCACTGTATTACACATTTGTCTATTAACAAGCAAGCACAATTAACGTAACTAGAGAGCCTATGCTGATAGAACAAAGAACATAAAGATTGTCAATAAAACATGTGACGAAATTGGCACTATTCCGAATCTATTGCATGTGACACTCTCCACAGGAAAAAAGCATTATCTCTAAACGCATAGAAGTATTATAAAAAATAAGAACTCTGATACGTCCAAAAATTCACAGTTTTATATATACACTAATTATTTTAGAAAAGACGCATTGCAAAATTAAAAATAGTTGATGAACATAATTTTTCTTTAAAATTTGCTTATCTTCATCTGTCGATTTCTTTTTTATATCAGAGTTCTTTGAAAATCGGTATTGGCTAATTGTATAAGAGTGGCATTAACCATGATGTGTGTGTGCCGGGCATGCAGGACATCTTCGACATTCAGCGCAGGCCAAGTTTGCAGGAGCTAATCGTCGACTGGCCAAAACTAGCGACACGCGCCAAGGAGAAGGTTCGCGAAAAAGAAAGTCTTAAAGCAATACATCCTTGCACTAGATTCCAAAAACCAAGAAACAGAGAGCAGTATTGCCCCGCAAGGCTTTCACTTCCTCCGCGGTATTCTGGTTGATTAAGGGCTTCGAAATGTCCAAACATCACTCACATTTCATATTGCCAAAAGTGCCAAATTATTTGAAAATTTATATGAGTTTAATTATATGTGTGTATAAAGATAGTAAAATAATATTTTAATTTTTCACAAAACTTTTTACGTTTCGATAATTTATAATTATAATTTTCCAGAATACCCGGTCTTTGGGTTTTCTAAACTAGACCCTCTAAGCGAGATAAGACAGAAAAATTGTGTTGTAACACGGCAAAGAGATCAGCTCTTGCACAATGTGGGCATTTAAAGTAACTCTAATTGATCTTTTATTCAAACAGATGTTACATCAATCCGACTGAGGATGTAAACCGAATAGATCAATGAAAACGTAACAGAAGTCAAGTCAGTTACTCGCAAGAATTTTAGATTTATATTTAATAGACTTGACGAAAAAAAAACAATAACTATAGTCAAATTTATTATTTTTGAAAAGTTGTACAAATTCTTGCGACTATTTACGATTAAAAAATCCCTTTGGCCTGCGCTTTTCCAAATAATCTCTAAAAATTTTGGAAAACTATAAAAGTTTGAATATAAATTCGTAGATATTATTCACAAACTATTATAAACTCACACGGCTGAAATAAAAATTATCAATCCATGCTTTATACGCTTAGCTTAACTAAAAAAAATCTTATCACCATGTGTACGCTTGTTGTCACGCATGCATACGCTTTCATGAATGTTTTTGAACTAAAACACATAACAACGTAGATCATTAAGTTTGATTATTCGAAGAGATTAAGTAAATCATTTAGAGTTAACATTTTTGCACTTTGCTCTGTTGAGTTACATATGTGACTCATTTGATTAAGAAATTACTTAGGATTATCAATGCGATAAAAATTAGAATAATATTAATTAGAAGCGAAAATATTAATGATAATAACCGATTATTCACAATAACTGTACATTGTGTTTAGCGAGAGAGAGATATTTAGTGTGATAGACTTAATATTTTGTAACAATTTAATAATTATTGCAATACCTGTTATAATTATTTAATAATTGTAACTGTAATTAATCATACATAACTCATAATGACGAGCAGCGACATTTTATCCAAAAAATCCGAAATAACGAAAATTACGAAATCATTACATCAGTATAAATAAAGCTAGCGATGACAACCAAATACTAAATGGAAGTCCATTGTGGGCTTTCATCAGCGAGCAAGATCGACAATCGTGATTTCGAGAAGATGCTGTGATCGCGGATATGCCTTTTGTTGTTTCTAGAATAGTGGATTGCGTAGGCCGTCTCTGGCCGAATTAATTCCCGACTGGCCGACCCTGCATCACTTCATCAAGACGGAGGTTGGACCGATTCTCACGTGAATCGAACTCCTATCAATAATCTCACGTGATGTCGATTGTCTGTCTGCCTGCCGCTTGTCTCGACAGTTTCCGAAACTCGACGATCTGTTTGAATCTTCTATCTTTGGTTCGCTTGAGAACTCATTTTTTTCTCTCTCGACGATTCTGCCGAACAAATTAATTATCTCTCGCTCCAGACTACTTCCGTTTCTACTATTTCTAATTAATGAACTCTATTGTCTTTCAGTTAATTTCTTGAGATTAAACTTATATCTCTGTTTCTACTCTATTGCATTCTCTGATTCGATCTTTACGTGTAATTTTACTTCTTCTAATACTTCTCTTACTTTTCTGTGGCGAACACTTTGTTTAATTTTTTAATTTACTTAAAGGCATTTTAACTTGTGGCAATTTTTCACATTCTCCATGATAAAGAAATTGCTCATAGCAATTTCAAAGAAAAGGAGTTTTCGGTAAATAAATAATTAATGAAGAACATGAAAGTAGACATATCTCTATATCAAAATTTTTTTTTTAATTATATAAAAAGTTTAATTAGATTAAAGTGAAGTAGCTAACGTAATATAAATAAAGATTAATTTCTATTTTTATTTATTGATCATAAAAATATTTGTATTTAATATTATTCATAGATCAATTTAGCTATGTAAGAATAAATTTTTTTCAAATATTTTGGAACTATTAAATTATTAAAACTATTAAAACTATTAAAACCTTCTTTCTATATAATGACAATATGCAATTTTTTTTAATTCTCATGTTAAGTAACATCTTCTTTCGATGTCGTATCTTAAATAAATGTCGTGTCATAAGCAGCGCGCCTCTCCAGCAACTCTCTCTTCTCGCGCATCTTGCTCAAGCAATGAATACTTCTTTTCTCGAAAAATCCCACATACTTACTCTTCTTCTTCTGAAAACCATTTAACGCCAATCTTAACAGTAATAAGCATGACAAGTCGTTTGGCGAACAGGCTTGAAAACGTTCGACGAACGATCGAGCCTTTCACAGATTTTTTTACGTTTTTTCTCTAGAATATTTTTTTCTAGAATTTTTCCCGAATTGTTCACGGAGATTTTGTCTTCGTTCTTTTTTTCCTTTTTATCGCTCTCCGTTCTCTTACTCGTACGGAGTGGCGTCGGCGTCGTTTTTTCGATTTTTCTGCCGACTTTTTCTACTACTTTTGCTGTATCGCCTGGCAGAGCGATTGCTATCGATGTTAAACGATTATTATTACTGCATTTTCTTGTCAGTTGAATTCCTGAACATGATCCATGGCTGATCGGTGACTTTTCTTTCACAGAAACAAGATAGCTTCCTGAAGCCACTGGTGGACCAATACGCCAAGGAAGGCAAAGATAAGAAGGTCGTCTTTGAAGCGAACTTTTCGAAACCGAACTGCAAGCCGAAATGGTTCTTCCGAAAGGACGTGAGTGTGTCTTTTACTTTCAAAAATAATTTTCAGTTTTTAAAAAGTATTTGTTAAACTCAAAATTATTTATTTTTGTATGTAATGTATTTATGATTATATAATGTAGAAAGTGTGTATATAATATAGAAAGAAAGTAACTAAAAGTGTTGGTGCTAAAGATAATTTGCTTTTTGCACAGGAACTATTTCCATCGGCCAAATATAAGTTCAAAAACGAGGAAGATTGTTATCAGCTCATCATCACTGGACCCAAAGTCGAAGACACTGGAAAATACACGATCGAAATTGCCGGTGTATCCAGCACAGGCTTCCTCAACGTGGACGGTATATATTTTTAACAAATTCTTCTCTTCAATCAATTTTTCATGGCGAGTAAAATTTTATGATGTTTTCGAATTTTTCAAATTCCAGAGCCCGATCCGACGTACACCTTCACGAAACCGTTGTCGAAGAAGACAAGTGGCTTCACCAAGCATGAGGCCTACATGGAGTGTACAGTCAGTTCCAACATGGCACAAGTTACCTGGCACAAGGACAAAACAAAACTCGAGGTAATCTATCACATCAGAAATTTGTGTAAATTATTATTTAGTACTTTTTAGTAAACCAATTATTATTGTTGCTCTTCAGGATGGAGAACAGTTCAGTATTTCCAAGGATATGTCAGGCGTGTGCCGGTTGACGATCAAGAGCGCAACTCTCGAAGACAGTGGCGAATACAGTTGTAAGATAAGCAAGCAAGCGGATCATACCGAAACTACTCTCACTATTGTCGGTGAGTACCGTTTTTATTTTACAATTCCATTTTAACACAATTTCTTATGATATATTTTGCTCCAAATTTTAAACTTATAAAAATTAATAATGATTTTTTTTTCAGAATATCCTTACAAATTTGTCAAAGTGCTGAAACACCAACAGCTCGTAGAAAAGGAAACACTGACATTACTTTGCGAGCTGGACGATGTTGGTGGTGAAGTGCAATGGTTCAAGGGTGACCAGGCGATTACGCCTGACAAGAGGTACGCCTCAGGCAACCAATGACAATTTTTTTCGTATGTTTATCTTTGACTTTGGAAACATTTTCTATAAGCGATTTTTGCGTTAGGATACAAATCAAGGAAGAGGGCAGGAAATGCAAGCTTGTCATTAAAGACTGCAAGGTAACCGACGCCGGGCTCTACTCCTGCGTAAGCAATGCCGATAAGACGGAAGCTGAAATCGTAATAAATTGTAAATAATTTATTATTTCAACTTTGATTTTCAATTATTTACTATAAAAATAAAAGATTGTATGTAATCATGTGTCTTTGCATTTGCAGACGCTAATCGCTTTAACAAGAAGCTAAAGGACACAGTCGCAATAGAAAGGGAGAAATTAGTGCTGGACGTCGAGCTTCAGGATCAAACTGCGCCGGCTATATTCTACTTCAACGACGAGAAAATTGAGCCCAATGAAAGAGTGGAGGTCAAGAATCTGGGTGGTGGCAAGCACCAGCTGGTATTCAACAAAGTGGAGATGACAGATGACGGTGAGGTCATGTGCGAGAGCGGCCAATTGACCAGTAGTTGCAAGCTCACTGTGAAAAGAGGCGAGAGTAAGCCTATCGTCGACTTCCCCGATAAAGTCGAAGGACCCTGCAGCGCACCGTTGGTCTTTGTCGTGCCTTTCAAAGGTAATGAATCACATTTTATAACTTAATAGAAAAAATTCGACAGCAAATGCAATAAAACTAATGAATATAATAGTTCATGTGCGCAAGTGTTAGAATATAAGTTGTGAAATTTACATTTGTGATCTGCACAGTTGAGGGCACCAAGCAGAGTCAAGTGGAAGCGAAACTGATGAAGGACGGTAAGGCGCTGCCTCTCAAAGACGTCGAGATCATCGTTGGTGAGGACAAGATCACGTATAAGATCAAAAAGCCGCAGCGCGAGTCATCTGGAATCTATCAGATAAAGATTGGTAACAATCAGGGCGAAGAAGTGAAGGATGTTAACATTATCATGCAGGGTTTGTGTTGTTTTAATAAAAGTTATTTAAAAAATTGTAGATTTCTGGTCGATTTTTTTTATCTATGAATTATTCTCTTCTTAGACGTTCCATCCCCGCCGTACGACGTTGAGGTCAACGAGATCTTCCAGAACTCCTGCGTCGTATCGTTCAAACCATCGAAGGACGACGGCGGTGCGCCTATTACAAAGTACGTCATCGAACGTCTCGATCTCAGCCTGAAGTCGCAATGGGACAGCGTGGGGGAGGTCACGTCAGACGAAAAGTGCGTCTACAAAGTCACAGATCTCATTGCGAAGAGGGAGTACAAGTTCCGCATACGGGCTGTAAACAAGCTCGGTTCCAGCGAGCCGGCGATGTTCGGCAAACCCGTCTTAGCCAAGGATCCATGGGGTGAGTTTCACTAAACTAAAATAAATTGAAACTCTATGAAAAATAAAATATATTTATTTTTGAATGATTTAAGAATTAGCAATAAGAGCCAGAGCTAGACTTTCATGCTCACGTTTAATATTTTAATGTTTACCATAATATACAAATACACAACACAGATACAGATGTATTTATATATTATGGTAAACATTAAACGTGAGCATGAAAGTCTAGCTTTAGCTTTTATTGCTATTCTTAAATCATTCAAATTTGTTTAATCAAAAAGCCCTTTTTCGATCTTATTTTTTATTGATATTTATTTATTTTTTTATTTAAAAGAAAGAAAGAGAAAGAAAAGTTTGATGAAAAAGTTTTATTATAGATGTAAAAGATGTTAAATACATATATAAAATAATTTTTTTTTAATTATCTTATTAATTCTAATTTTTCGATTTAATTTTATTTTACTATATCATTATTCGAAAGCTCAAAAAGGAGTGAAAAATAAAAATAAAAATATGTTTGCGTGTGCTAGATGAGCCAGGCAAACCTACGAACGTCGACGTAACTGACTGGGACAAGGATCACGCTGATCTGACATGGACGAAGCCCGAAAACGATGGTGGTGCACCGATTACTGGTTACGTTATTGAATACAAGGAGAAATTCGGCAAGGAATGGACGAAGGGCAAAGAGATCGAAGGCGACGTGACTCAAGCGACCATCGACGGTCTGAAAGAGGGTACGCAGTACGAGTTCAGAATACGAGCAGTGAACAAAGCTGGTCCCGGTGAACCATCTGACGCTACCAAGCCGATCATCGCAAAATGTCGATTCGTCAAGCCATACATTGTTGGCGAAGGTCTCACAAATCTAGTTGTCAAGAAGGGCCAGGTTATTAAATACGACATCAAGTATGCCGGCGAGCCGGAACCGGAAGTCCGCTGGCTTCTGGGCCAGAAAGAAATCATCCAGGATGCGGCCGAGAGAATTACGATCGACAAGTATGAGAGAAATACTGTATTGACAGTTAGAAGAACCACCAGACCTGATTCCGGAAAATATAAACTGGTGCTGACGAATGGTTCCGGCACATGCGAAAGCGTCGCCGATGTTGTCGTTCTTGGTGAGTTTATCGTATCTATTGATATAAAAAAACTTTCAAAAATTATTCAATTTTTTAAATAAAAATTTTGACAGTTAATATAAGTTGTTAATTGCATATTTTTGTAAAATTAGTTAGATAAAAAAATATTAAACCAACACTGGAGAAATGTCTGATTGATTCGGGTTGAATCTGGCTAGGTTAGGTCAACATCAATCAGACTTCCAGTGAACTAGCAAGCAAGAAATGTGATAAATATATCTGAGGTTACATTACTGTTTCAAGTTGTCTATTTGACAATATTTAAAATTATCTGAAAAATTTCGACTTGCTTTTGATCACAACAATTAAAATTGCATTGCATATAAATATTATTCTTTTACAGACAAACCATCGGCTCCGTTAGGACCACTCAATGTAGAGGAAGTCCGTGCTAATCATGTTAAAGTCAAATGGGACAAACCTGATGACAATGGCGGTACCGACATCACTGGTTATGTGTTGGAAAAGATGGATCTGGAGACCGGACGATGGATCCCAGCTGGAGAAGTCGGTCCTAACGAAAAGACCTTCACGTTTTCTGGTCTGACGCCTAAGAAGAAGTACAAGTTCCGTGTCAAGGCGGTCAATAAAGAAGGCGAATCTGAACCTTTGGAGGTTGAAGAAGCCATTCTTGCCAAAAATCCTTATGGTAAATTCCTATTCCATGAATTAGATATTTTTACTTGTCATTTAATAAACATAAATCGCAATAATTTATTTAAAAATATAATTTTTAGTCAAATAAAATTGCTTAATATATATTGCTTTATCTATTACTATTTAAAAATTTTAATATTATTAGAGCGTTGTATATTAATTTTATATAATTCTTTCGACAGATGAGCCTGGCAAGCCTGGCAAACCGGACATCTTTGATTATGATAATGTCAGCGTATCCCTGAAGTGGGAGAAACCAAAGAGCGATGGTGGCAGAGCAATCACTCACTATACCATCGAGATGAAGGACAAATTCGCCGTCGACTGGGTCGAAGTGACAAAGACCAACGATGCGACTCCGGAGGTTAAAGTTGAAGGCCTCAAGGAGAAGATGGTTTATCAATTCCGCGTACGTGCTCACAATAAGGCTGGACCTGGCGAGCCCAGCGATCCCACAGATAACCATCTTTGCAAACACAGAAATAGTAAGTTGAGCCTTCCTGGTTTAATCCTTAACTCATGTTTTGATAGTTATCAAAATTGCAAACAATATTGCAAGTTATCAAACTTGTCATACATTTATCTCTTTCAAAATAAAATTACATCTAAGAACTTAAGAATATTCTACATTTTTGAAATATATTGTTATAATTTAAGCGATGTAGATATTAATTTAACATTGAAAAATTAATATTTTTAGTGCGACCGAGAATTGACCGGACCACTTTCAAATCAATTATTATCAAGGCTGGCCGTACTCACAAATGGTCTGTAGATGTATCTGGTGAACCTGCGCCAGAAACCAAATGGGTCTGGAGAGACAATATTCCATTGACCACCACTGAGCGCATCAAGATCGACAATGTGGAATATCACACCGATTTCACGATCGTCAACGCCATGCGCAAGGATACTGGAAAGTACACGCTGATTGCTGAAAACGCAAACGGCAAAGATGAAGAAACCGTCGAACTCACAGTACTTGGTAGGTTTAGTTTTGAAATTAAATTTATACCCGTGATATAAATAAATAAATAAATTCTAAAAATAAAGATAATTAATTAATGATATACATTTGCTAATTAACTTTATCTTGCTTTTGTATTAATAATACAAATTAAATTTAAGAAAAAAATTATAACAGGTACTTTATGTAGAAGAGAGATTTTACAGTAAAATTTCTTTCCACAGGAAAACCGAGCGCTCCTAAAGGACCTCTGGAAGTCAGTGACGTTACCAATACCACGGCTAAGGTGAAATGGGAGAAACCGGAGGATGACGGTGGTGTACCGATCAAAGAATATGAAATTGAGAAGATGGACACAAAGACCGGCAAATGGGTCAGGGTAGGCAAAGTGCCTGGAAACTCACCCAATACCGAATTTGAGGTCACCGGTTTGAATCCCGGAAGCGAATACAAATTCCGCGTCACAGCTGTCAACGATGAGGGCGATTCGGAACCTCTAGAGAGCGAGCGCGGAGTTGTCGCCAAGAATCCATATGGTACATTGATTTTCTTCAAATTCATGTCAATTATTTTCTGATTTTAAATAAAGTTTTTTCTTAATTAAAAAGAAATATGTAGTCTGAATACAATGAATACAAACTTAATTAAATAATTCTATTTTAGACGAACCTTTGAAGCCCGGAACACCTGAGGTCACTGATTACGACAACGAATCCATAAGCTTGAAATGGGCACCGCCCGAATTCGACGGAGGAGCGCCGATTGAGAAATACATTATCGAGAAGAAGGATCGATACAAGCCAGATTGGGAGAAAGCCATTGAGGTACCTGGAGATCAACTTGAAGGCAAAGTACCTGATCTAAAAGAAAGGGGCGAGTACCAATTCCGAGTTATCGCCGTAAACAAAGCCGGACCGTCGCCTCCGTCAGATGCGTCGAAGATGCAGATTTGCAAGCACAAAGCCCGTGAGTTTCTATCAAACGTAAAGATTAATGAATTAAACATTGAAAAATTTTATAAAATATTTTTGAACTTATCTTTTTTACAAAAAGATAATTTGTACAATTTCGTTTATTATAGTCAAACCGAGAATCGACAGAACGAACTTGAAGCCGATCATCGTGAGAGCCGGTAAGCTTGTAAAATATGACGTAGACGTGCGCGGTGAACCACCACCGGAGATTAAATGGTATCACGCTGGCAACGAAGTCAAATCCGGCGAGAACATTGAAATCGTCAACGTCGATTACAATACGAAACTTACTATATCTGATAGCTTGCGCAAAAACACCGGCGTATGGAAGATCAAAGCTGTCAATCCTCACGGCGAGGACGAGGCGGAAGTCGAAGTTACAATATTATGTGAGTACCAAATAAATTTTGAAAAAATTTCCAACTTATTGTACATGTATGTTTATTCTTATATATGTATTATATGTACTTATATATGTATGTTTATTCTTTAAACTTACATTGTCTTTATATTTATTTTATCTAACACTTAGCAAATATATATTTAAAATTTTTATATATTAAATATCGTTTTTGTTATAATTATTTTTATTATTGCATTTAAAATTGTGATATTTTTTCCATATAGCGGCTCCTGGAAAACCGAAAGGACCACTCAAAGTGGCGGATGTCACGAAAAACGCTTGCAAACTCAAATGGGACAAGCCAGAAGACGATGGCGGCAAGCCTATCACTGGTTACCAAGTAGAGAAATTGGATAAATCGACTGGTAGATGGATACCAGTTGGTCGCACAGCGGACACTGAGATGGACATAAAGGGTCTTCAAGAAGGACACGAATATGAGTTCAGAGTGAAGGCTCTGAATGAAGAAGGAGAATCGGAACCCCTCGTATCAGACGGCTCCACAATTGCAAAGAATCCTTACGGTAAATATATATTTTTTAAGTATAGTATCTATTGAGATTTATGAAGTAAAAGTCAATGAAAGAATTCATAGTTTTAGAAAGCTACAAATATTTTATTTATTAATATTTTATTTTGTAAAAATAAAAAAATATATTATGCATAAAATAAAACTTTTATTTTAAATTATATGAACTATATTTTTATTTTAATTTATGTAAATGTGCAACTTAACATGTGATATATCTATTGATTGATATATATTTAATATTGCGTTAGAAGTTATATTGAATGTGGTTTTTATTTGGCAGACGTCTCCAGCAAGCCTGGTGTACCGGAATTCGAAGATTGGGACGTCGATCGTGTCGATCTCAAGTGGGAACCTCCCAAGAACAACGGTGGTGCGCCGATCACCGGCTACATCATCGAGAAGAAAGAGAAACCTTCGTCACAATGGGAAGAAGCTCTCGTCACCGACTCGCCACAGCCGAAAGGTCGTGTCACCGGTTTGAAAAAGGGTTCCACTTATCAATTCCGTGTTCGCGCTGTTAACAAAGCCGGACCATCGGAGCCCAGTGACCCGACGAAGCCACATATTGCAAAAGCAAGATTCCGTGAGTACTTTATTCTATTAAACTGATTTACAAAAATAATTCGTAGCTATTGTATATTAAAAATTCCAAACATATTTGATCTATTTCAAATTAAAGTCAAATATAATTTATATTTATAATTTAATTTTTATTCTTTTAATTCTACTTGTATAAAATTTAATAGATTTTAAAACTTACTTTATATATATTATGTTTCACAAACAGGATGTTAAATAAGAATAAATTAGAAATTTATATTTTATATTAAAATAAAATAATTTAGAATAATATTATTATTTCTTGTAGTGAAACCGCACATCAATCGCGACAAGCTGCAGACTATTAAAGTCAGAGCAGGCCAACTGGTGAAGTTAGAAGTCGATATCGAGGGTGAACCTCCTCCAACCGTTACATGGAGCTTCGCTGGAGCACCGCTTCAAACTGGTGCTAACGTTAAGATCGATAACGAAGACTACCTTACCAAGATCCAGTTGACGAATACCAGTCGCAAGTTAACTGGCAAATACACCATCAAGGCTGTGAACGATTCCGGCCAGGATGAGGCCGACGTGGAGATTAACATTCTCGGTAACTAAATTTAAATATTTTATATTCACATTTCTTTTGAACTTAAATATCTAAAAAAAGTTTCTCTTAATTTATAATATTTTATAAAATATATAAATTGCTCTTTGAAAAAAAAGAAAAATGGAATAAGTACTCTTTCTTATGTTTTAATTAAGTAAAACATTTTTAACATTGGAATAATATACAGTTACATTGTAAAACTTTATACAATTTTACAGATAAACCTGGAAAGCCGGAAGGGCCATTGGAAGTAACGGATGTGCATAAGGAAGGCTGCAAATTGAAGTGGAATAAGCCTAAGGATGACGGTGGTCTTCCTTTATCCAGCTATCTAGTAGAAAAGATGGATGTGACAACAGGTCGTTGGGTACCAGCCGGCATCGTAGACCCTGAAAAAACCGAACATACGATTACTGGTTTGGAGCCCGGCCATAAGTACGAATTTCGCGTGAAGGCTGTGAACGAGGAGGGAGAATCGGAACCTTTGCAATCCGATGTTCCCATTGTGGCCAAAAATCCATACGGTATAGCATTCAAGATTGATTATAATTTTTATATTTATTTTTGCAAATAATTTAAATTAAACAATTCTAAATATTATATTACGTAGTTTTAAATATTATATAATTTATAGTACTTTTTTACTAATAAAATTTTTAATTAGAAATGATACAATTTTTATACTTAAAATATTATATATGTTTAGAAACATTGCGTAACTTTTTATATTATTGAAGATGGAATTCTTGAAATGTTTTAGACGCTCCAGCGGCACCTGGACTTCCAGAGATCATTGATTGGTCAGAGAATATGGTGAAACTTAAGTGGGAACCACCGATAAGAGACGGCGGTGCGCCGATCACTGGATATATCATTGAGATGAAGGATAAATTTGGTACCAACTTTGTCAAAGCCGCCGAAGTGGAAGGTCCCATATGTACCGGAACAGTTCCTCGATTGGAAGAAGGCAATCAGTATCAATTCAGAGTACGCGCCGTCAACAAGGCTGGTCCTGGTGAACCTAGCGAGGCTACCAATCCACACACTGCCAAAGCTCGTTGGCGTAAGTGTAGTTTCATTTCTATAAATTATGGTTTTTTTATCGCAGAAGCACAAAAATACGCGTTGCTAGAAAAATCGTATAATTGATCTTATGAAAATTTGTTTAAGAAATGTGTAAAATTGTATTCTATATAGAAAACAAATAGTTTTTATTAATTAATTTTATTTTACTTTTGCAGTAAAACCGTACATCGATCGCACAAATTTGCAACCCATAACGGTGAAAGTCGGCCTTACCGTAACTCTAGACGTGAACATAATTGGCGAACCACCGCCAAAAGTCACCTGGACCTTCAAAGACAAAGAACTCGTATCAGATGACACGATACGAATTGACAATATTGATTATAACACTAAATTCTTTATTCTGAAGACAAAACGCGTTCACACCGGCAAATATGTGATCAAAGCGAAGAACGAAGTCGGCGAAGATACTGCTGAGGTAGAAATAACCGTTCTTGGCAAACCCAGCAAACCGAAGGTGATTTGATTTTTTAATTTAGGACATACAGATATAAATTAAAATTTTTATAATAAATATAAAGGAAAATTATCAAATGTTATTAAGAATTAAACTTTGCAATAGAATTCTTTTTTAAAATTCTTATTAAAGATATAAGAAATAAATAAATAATCAAAACTTTGAGTTAAAATCAAGATGAAATAAAACATTTAAAATAATCATAATTATCTAATTATTAATTGATTGATTTAATAATTTAGAAGTTGGATAATAAGATTAAATTTTTTTTTTAAATTTATAGGGTCCATTGGAAGTAAGTGACGTTAACAAACACGGCTGCAAACTTAAATGGGATAAACCTGAGGATGATGGCGGCTCACCGGTCGAATATTACGAAATTGAGAAGCTGGATCCTCTAACAGGGCAATGGATACCCTGCGGTCGCAGTACCGAGCCGGAAGCGACCATCACCGGATTACAAGAGGGCAAGCCTTATAAATTCCGTGTGAAAGCCGTCAACAGAGAAGGCGAATCTGACGATCTGGAGGCGGACAAATCTATTATAGCAAAGAATCCATTTGGTATGTGTGTTAAAAATATAAAACCTTTAATTTAATAGTTCCTTTAATCATATATTTATATGTCGTTTCTTAATTCCAGACGAACCGGGCAAACCCGGCCGACCGGAGCTTAGAAACTGGGACAAAGACTTCGTCGATCTGGAATGGACACCACCCAAGGACGACGGCGGTGCGCCGATTGAGAAATACATTGTACAGATGCGAGATAAAGAGGGTAGACAATGGGTGGACGTCGCCAAAGTTCCGGGAGATCGCACAGCCGCCAAAGTGACCGACGGTATTCAGGAAGGTCACGAATACGAGTTCAGGATCGTGGCAGTTAATAGAGCTGGACCTGGTGAGCCAAGCGACACTTCGAAGAGCGTCGTCGCCAAACCCCGATTCCGTAAGTTCATATTTATGCATCAATTTATTAAATTTTATTATCGATATTTAACTCAAATTATTTAACCGTTATAATTGTAATTTTTATGTCATTATATTATTTATTATATTATTTGTTTGGTTCACAGTGGCTCCTCATATCGATCGCAAGAATCTCCAGAAGAAAGTTATGCGAATCGGCCAAATGTTGCGGCTCGAGGCCGATATCAAGGGCGAACCGCCGCCGGTTGTTACATGGAAACGCCAGGATGCAGTATTGAAGAGCATGGACCGGCTCAAGATTGAGAACGAGGATTACCATACTATGTTGGTTCTCAACAAACTCCAGCGCTCGGACGCCGGCACTTACACCGTCATCGCCAAGAACGACAGCGGCACCGATCAAGTCGACGTCGAGCTTCAGGTTTATATAAAACAATTTTATACATAAGAGTTAAATATATAAATTAATTTTTTGCTAAAAATATAAAATTATGTATTCAAATATATTTAATTATATTATATTCTTTTAATAATCAGGTGTTGAGCAAACCCAGCAAACCGAAAGGACCACTCGAAGTGTCTGACGTGACGGCAGAAGGCTGCAAGTTGAAATGGGACAAACCTGAGGATGATGGCGGTGAACCAGTTGACCATTATGTTATCGAAAGGATGGATGTGGACACTGGACGTTGGGTACCGTGTGGCACAAGCAAGACTCCGGAAGCGGATGTATCTGGCTTAAATGAGGGCAAAGATTACCAATTTCGTGTCAAAGCTGTTAACTCCGAAGGCGAGTCAGAGCCTTTGGAAACATCCATACCGACAACTGCTAAGAATCCTTATTGTGAGTCTTATATTTTTGTTATTCTTTATATACAATTATAATTTAAAAAGTTTTTTCAATTATTGAGTGTACTATTGTAGTCCCAGATATGAAAATAATTAAGCATTTCAAGAATTTCGTTATTTTGTATCATTTTAAGAATATTTATTATTTATATTTTTTTAATAATTGTACAAATTGCTATATTATAATATAAATTATTTATCATGACACATTTTTTAATTTTAATTTTTAAATACAGCCGAGCCCGACGCGCCCGGAAAACCCGAGTTGAAAGATTGGTCGAAGAATCACGTAGATCTAAAATGGAAGGCTCCGAAGAAAGACGGCGGTGCTCCTATCGAGAAGTATATTATCGAGAAGAAGGATCAATATGGAAAATGGCAAAAGGCTGAGGAAGTGCCGGGCAGCAAAACTGAAGCCAAAGTGCCGGATCTCGTAGAGGGTCAAAAATATCAATTCCGAGTTAAAGCCGTGAACAAAGGCGGTCAGAGCAAACCCAGCGAACCCAGTGACACCTTGATTGCTAAGGATCGTTACGCCGCGCCGAAGATTGATCGCACCAATCTGAAAGACATCACGATCAAGGCCGGCAATGTCATTCGCCTTGACGTCAAAGTCACGGGTGAACCGCCGCCAAGCAAGACCTGGTTCTTGAACAAAGCCAAACAAGAGTCTGGCAACGTGCTGACCATCGAGGTGGAAGATTACAAGACCAAATTCGTAGTTTCCTCGGCAACCAGAGCGCACTGTGGCACTCTAACTTTAAAGGCGGAGAACAGTTCCGGTCGAGATGAGGCATCGATTGAGATTTTGGTGCTGGACAAGCCCAGTAAGCCCGAGGGACCACTTAAGGTATCCGATGTGCACAAAGAAGGCTGCACCCTCAAATGGAACCCACCACTCGACGACGGTGGCGCGCCTTTGGATCACTACGTGGTCGAAAAGATGGATACGGAGACTGGTAGATGGATACCGGTCGGACGCACCAAGGAACCCAACATGGTTGTAGAGAACCTGGTACCCGGACAAGAGTACAAGTTCCGTGTCGCCGCTGTGAATGCGGAGGGCGAGTCTGAACCGTTGGAGACTGAGCACGGAATTGTCGCCAAGAATCCATTCGGTAAGATCTGATTCTTAAAATTTTTTTATTTTCCTTACATAATTGTATTTTCTATGATATATTATAATCCTGCGAAGTAGTAGATATAGAATATTAATTTCTTATATTTGTATATAACTTAATTTAAATTTTTGTTAAAAAATAACGAAAGGGATAAAGAAGTCAAGAATAATTAGTTTACTTTGATCTCTCAGCAAATTTTATATCCATATTTTTAGATCAGATAACTAACTTTATTTTTGCACTGCAGATGAACCTGGTCCACCAGGCCGTCCGGAGGCGACTGATTGGGATAAGGATCACGTAGATCTTCGATGGACTCCACCGTTAACAGACGGCGGATCTCCAATCACTGGATATGTGATCGAGAAACGTGAGAAGGGCGCGCCTAAATGGATTAAGGCGTGCGAGACGGGACCGGATTGCAAGGGTCGCGTTGATAATCTTGACGAAGGTGTTGAATACGAATTCAGAGTTAAAGCCATCAATGCTGCTGGACTCGGCGAACCGTCCGATGCTAGCAAACCGATCACAGCCAAGAGTCGAAGACGTAAGTTCTTCATTACAAATATCTTAATTGTATTCTTTTCACTAATTTTAAAAGAATATTCTCTTTTGATAAAAAGAATCTAACGTTATTAAAAAAATTTAATTAACCTTTCCAAATAGTATTTAGTATGAATTTCTTGATATAAAAATATTTGAAAAATTGTAAGTTGGAAAATTGTAAGTTGGAAAATATTGATAGATGAAAGATATATTTGTTAATTGAAATAATTTTTTTTTATTACTCAGTACCGCCAAAGATCGACAGACGAAATCTGCGCGACATAACTGTACGCGAGAACGAAGCGTTCCACTTCGATGTCAAGATTATTGGCGAACCGCCGCCAGATGTCACGTGGGTGATCAACAATAAGAGTATTCAGCAGACTACACACCGCAGGATACAGAATGTTCCTTACAATAGCAAATTCTTCAACGACAAGCCCGAACGCAAAGATACCGGCACTTATAAAATCACAGCGGTCAATCAGTTCGGATCTGACACCGCCGAAGTCGAAGTCACCGTTGTCTGTGAGTAGTTTTTATATAATAATATTTTATATATTTTTTATTCTCTGTAATTAAAAAAATAATTATATATTTTGTTAAGTATTAAATATCTAAAATTAATATAAAAATATTTAATATATAATAAAATAAAATTGATTTAATGCTTAGCTTATAGCCATGTAACTCATAAATATATAAATTTTGACATATTGATTTAATTTTCGATTATTTATCAGCTAAGCCTGGCAAGCCAGAAGGACCATTGGAAGTATCCGACGTGCACAAGGAAGGATGTACACTCAAATGGAAGAAACCCAAGGACGACGGCGGAGAACCAATAGAGGGGTACCTCGTGGAGAAGTTTGATCCGGAAACCGGTGTCTGGCTACCAGTTGGTAAAACTACTGGACCTGAAATGAAAGTCGAAGGACTTACACCCGGACATGAGTACAAGTTCCGAGTCAAGGCGCTCAACAAGGAGGGAGAATCCGAGCCGTTGGAGACATTCAGCTCCATTGTAGCCAAAGATCCGTTCAGTAAGTGTCAACCATTTTTAAGCATGAAATATTAAATATGAAATTAACAAACAATGTTTAATATCTATCGGTAATCTTAGATCGGTATCTTAAATAATCGTAATTAATTAATTTGCGTTTTTAATATTTTCATCTCTTCTGTCAATTATTATTAATTTAAAATTAGTATATTTTGTTTTGTTCTTAGTTTTCAATTTTCTATTTTACGATGTTTGAAGATGGCATAAAAATTGTTATGACAGTTTTGTTATTATTTAATTAATTAATTACTAATATTTTATTATTTTTTTATAGCTGTACCAACTGCACCTGGAGCACCAGAGCCAGTCGATTGGACAGCCAACCAGGTCGAACTCACCTGGAAAGAACCTGTTAGCGATGGTGGATCACCTATCACAGGCTATATCGTCGAAAAGAAAGATAAATACAGCACTATGTGGGAGAAGGCTTTGGAAACCGAAACGCCGACTACCAAAGCTTTGGTACACGGTCTGATAGAAGGCAATGATTATCAATTCCGCGTGATTGCTGTGAACAAGGCCGGTCAATCTGAGCCTGGCGAAGCTAGCAAAACATTCACAGCTAAGCCACGCTTCTGTAAGTATTTACAACATATTTTTACACATTAATTTACACAAGAAATTATTTTACATTATAATAATTTTATTACATGTTATATAGAAATAATATTTATATCACGTAATAATTGTGATAAATATTATTAATTTTTTATAATTAACAGTTACGTTTAAAATATTAATTGCACAAACAATCGATTTATAGACAGCAGCCTTGCGTTGTTGCCACAGAATGTTTGCACGTTCCAAAAATAATCCCGATAAACTGCCTATTTGTCTAAATTGGTACTGGCACATAATCATCGATCTAATTATTTGTTGCAGTGGCCCCGAAGATCGATAGGCGCAATTTGAGGGACGTTACCCTGTCGGCGGGCTCGATGCTGAAATTCGATGCCAACGTAATCGGCGAGCCACCACCACATATTGAGTGGCGCTACGGCGCGATACCGCTGCATTCCGATCGCAAAGTGCAGATCGACAACAGCGACTACAATACCAAGTTTAGCATACGCCCGGTGTCGCGAGACGACAGTGGCGATTACACCGTCACCGCGAGCAATTCATCCGGCAAAGACTCGGTGACGGTACAAGTAACGGTGACAGATAAGCCAATGCCGCCCGAGGGACCGCTTCAAGTGTCGGATGTGCACAAGGAGGGATGCAAGTTGAAGTGGAAGAGACCGAAAGACGACGGAGGCACTCCCATTGAATACTATCAAGTGGACAAGATGGACCCGGAGACCGGATGCTGGGTACCTTGCGGACGTTCCACCGAGCCGAGTGAGTGATTGCTGGGTTGTAATGCATTAATTATGACAGGATTTTAATTTTGTATAAAATAAACTATATTAAATTCTTTATTAGCATAGAAATTTTATGTCAAATATTTTTATTTGAATATCTCTTTTGAAAATTTGTTATTCCGCAATACATAATTTAATTTACAATAATAAAATATATAATGGAGAACGTTAAATATTTTTTTTTTTCTTATAGATCTCGAAGTGACAGGCTTAACACCTGGCAAGGAGTATCTCTTCCGAGTAGCCGCGGTCAATGCCGAGGGCGAGTCGAAGCCTTTGGAAGCGGAGCAAGCGATACTAGCCAAGAATCCATTTGGTATGCCAATTAAATAAATATATAAACAAAATATAAGATAAAATATCCAGCATTTAAAATTAAACGATATAAATTAAATAAAACTGCAAAAATAAATAAATGCAAAATTTAATTTGAAACAATTATTTATCTCTACAATATTTGTAATTTAAAAGAATTAGGGATAAATTGATTTTTTATGGCTGACTACAGACGAGCCAGGCAAACCGGGTGATCTCCGAGCCACCGACTGGGACAAAGATCATGTCGATCTGAAATGGACTGCGCCGGAGAACGATGGCGGTTCACCGATTACCGGTTACGTAATTGAGAAGAAGGACAAGTACGGCGAATGGGAAAAGGCGCTGGAAGTACCCGCGGACGAGACTTCCGCCACCGTACCCGATCTGATCGAAGGTCAGCCATATGAGTTCCGCGTGCGAGCCGTGAACAAAGCTGGTCCAGGCGAGCCATCGGACGCTACGCCTACCATTATCGCGAAGCCGCGCAATCAAGCGCCTAGGATAGATCGCACGAATCTGATCGAGGTGAGGATCAAGGCCGGCCAGAACTTCAACTTCGACTGCAAGGTGACGGGTGAGCCACCGCCGACCACCAAATGGATGCTCAACGGTAAGGAGGTCCGGTCGACCGATCGCGTCAAGGTCAAGCACGTGGACTACAACACCAGCCTGAGCGTTCGTATGGCTACGCGCGCGGAATCCGGCAAGTACACCGTCATCGCGGAGAACATCAATGGCCGGGATGAGGCGTTTGTTAAGGTCACCGTGCTGGACAAGCCCAGCCCGCCACAGGGTCCACTTCGAACATCCGACGTGCATGCCGAGGGATGCAAGCTCTCGTGGAAGCCGCCGGAAGACGACGGTGGACAACCCGTAGAGAAATACGTTGTGGAGAAGATGGATGAGGCTACGGGTCGCTGGGTACCGGCCGGAGAGACCGACGGACCAGAAACGAACTTGCAAGTGGAAGGTTTGACGCCTGGACACAAGTACAAGTTCAGAGTGAGAGCTGTCAACAAGCAGGGCAAGTCCGAGCCGCTTGTCGCCATGCAGAGCATTGAGGCGAAGAATCCCTTCGGTGAGACACGAATTTTTCATAAAAGAATAATTTCATATATTTTTAAGCAAAAACTTTTTAATTCGATTTTTTTAATATATTCAGTGCTTTCAATACGCAATACAGTTTAATATTATTGAATTTTGAATTTTTACTTTGTAGGCATTGAATTTTTAATATAATTAGAGCGAATGTTATTTATTATGCAATCTTTAAGAATTTTTTGATAGGTATTGGTAATATTATATTGCAAGTTTCTTTTATATTGTGTTTTTTTATGTGTATTCCATAGACGAGCCAGGAAAACCAGGTACGCCCGAGGTGGTTGATTACGATAGAGACTTTGTCGAACTTCAATGGAAACGTCCTGATGAGGATGGTGGATCACCGATTACCGGCTACGTCATAGAGAAGCGCGACAAGTACAGCCCGACTTGGGAGAAGTGTGCAGAAGTCGAGGGTGACACAAACCGCGGCAGAGTGAATGATCTAGTTGAGGGAACTCAATACGAATTCCGCGTGAGGGCTGTTAACAAGGCCGGTCCTGGTGAAGCGTCGGAAGCATCGAAGTCGCATCTGGCGCGACCCAAGAACCGTAAGCATTCGCAAATAATGATTTGTGTGCATTTAGAAAAATTAAATACATATCTTTCTTGTACATTTAATATTTTCATAGTACTCACACGATAATAATTATTATTTTAAATATTAAACTAAATTTAGAAATTTAAGTAATTAAATTTTTGATTAAAAAATTATTTTTTAATTGCGTATGTCTTATTAGATAAGATGTATTTAATGAGCAACGACAAATGTTTAAAATATATAAAAATTTTTCCTTAGTTCCGCCAAAGATCGACAGGAAGTACATGCTGGATGTGAAGGTGCGCGCCGGCGGTTTCTTCGACTTCGACGTGCCGGTGATCGGCGAGCCGCCACCGAGCAAAGAATGGTCGCTAAAAGACGCTGCGGTGATGGCGAGCGACCGCATCAAAATCGTCAACGAGGACTACAATACGAAAGTGCGCGTGATGGAGGCGAAACGTTTCGATTCCGGTGTATACACCCTGGAGGCTAAGAACGTGAACGGCAAGGACTCTGCCACGCTGACGGTGAACGTGCTGGATGTACCTGCGCCGCCGGAAGGTCCGCTGAAGGTCGACAACGTCACCAGAAGTGGCTGCACTCTGAAGTGGCGGCCGCCGAAAGACGACGGCGGTTCCGAAATCCAGTATTATCAAGTCGAAAAAATGGATACGGAGAATATGCGCTGGGTGCCCGTGGCCGAGGCTAACACCACCTCGGCGCGGGTGGATCATCTGATCGAGGGTCACGACTACCAGTTCCGCGTGCGCGCCGTCAACAAGCAGGGCGAGTCGCAGCCTTTGACGGGAATGGACACCATCACCGCCAAAGATCCGTTCGCCAAGCCGGATAAACCGGGAGCACCGGTCGCCACCGACTGGGACAAGGATCACGTGGACCTCGAATGGACGCCGCCCAAGAAAGACGGTGGATCGCCTATAACTGGCTACATTATCGAGAAACGACCTCGTTATGGACAGTGGGAGAAGGCGGCTGAAATACCCGGTGACAAGACCAGCGGCAGAGTGCCAGATCTGACCGAGGGTCAAGAATACGAATTCAGGGTCATTGCCGTCAACAAGGGCGGACCTGGCGAGCCGTCCGATGCATCGGCGCCGATCGTCGCTAAGCCACGCTTCAGTAAGTTAGAGCTTTCATCTAAATTAAAACTTCACGATTATATCGGTTGTTTTAGAAAGAGAATTTTATTCCAATATTGTTATTATCTTTTCATCTTCACGCAAATAAATATTTTTTAATGGTGCATTTTTAAAAATAATTAAAAATTCTTTTTTTTCACTATTGATACTTTATTCACAATTGTTTATAATTGATTTTGCAGTTGCGCCATCGTTTGATACGCATTTGCTGAACGACTTGGTGGTGCGCGCTGGTCAGAAGATCAGCTACAACATTCCCATCGTGGCATCACCTAAACCGAAGACAACGTGGAATCGCGATGGAGTGAACATCGTGGCCGATGCGCGTCACGAGATGTACACCACAAACACCGAAACATCCTTCGAGATTCCGTTCTCCGTTCGTGATGACACTGGACGCTATACTTTGACATTAGAGAACGAGCATGGTAGCTTCAGGTATAATTGAGAAATATATAATAATAAGTATACAAGAAGCGATTTTAATATTAAGTCTTCGATTAAATATTTTTCAACAATACAAAATTTTTAAATTAAATTAATCTACATCAAATATAATACAATTACAATTGGAAAACATAATAGTAAATTATAATAAGAATTTTAATAATGAAAAGGTTTAGAATTTCTTATAATTAATCTTATTGTAATTAATGTTATTAATGTTATTAACTTAGTAATTTAATTATACTTTGGATAATTAGCAATTAAAAATGAGCGATGATATTTTTAGCGCCAGCGCAAGAGTCACAGTCCTCGACAGACCAGCGCCACCGGAGAAACCGCTGGAGGTCAGCAACGTTACCAAAGAGGGTTGCCATCTGACTTGGGGACATCCTCTCGACGACGGCGGCAGTCCCATTCTACATTACGTCATCGAGAAGATGGATCTGTCACGTGGTACTTGGTCCGATGCCGGCATGAGCATGGTGCTGAGCCACGAGGTCAGCCGTTTGACTCATCGCAAGGAATACCTGTTCCGCGTCAAGGCTGTAAACAACATTGGAGAATCAGACCCACTCGAGACTACAAAGAGCATAATCGCGAAGAACGAATTCGGTAAGTAAATAAGCAAAATTCCACATTCAAATAAGAGTGATATTATTATTAAATAAAATTTCTACAGTTTAGTCGATATAAATTTATATAAAATCTGAAAGCTTCTGAAAGTTCTCTGAAGTGTAATGTCATATAACAATTAATAGCATATTAATTTAAAATACAATCTTAAATATATTATTTTAAAAATAATAATATTAAATATACATTCTTTACTTTTAGATGAACCAGACGCGCCTGGCAAACCTCAGATTACGGATTGGGACAAGGATCACGTGGATCTGCAATGGCCAGCACCGAAGAATGACGGCGGATCGCCGATCAAAGGCTACATTGTTCAGAAGAAAGAAAAGGGCAGTCCTTACTGGGTGAATGCGGTGCATGTGCCGGCGGATCAAACCAACACAACCGTTCCAGATCTGACCGAAGGCCAGGAGTATGAGTTCCGAGTGATTGCTGTGAACGCTGCCGGTCAATCCGAGCCGTCTGAACCTAGCGATCTCGTCACAGCTAAACCTCGTTACCGTAAGCTCTTTAATTAATTAATATTATAATTAAAATCAATTGATTTACATTCTCAAATTTTTATGTATGGCAAACTTTATTATATTATCACAGAATATTTTACAGTTGGATATTAATTATTTCTATAAATTTTTTAAATATGTTAATTTAATATATATTTGTGTTGGACAAACATATGATTTTCTTTAATTTTTTAGTGGCTCCGAAGATCAAGACGCCTTTGCAAGACGTTCGTATCAAGGCTGGACTAATCTTCCACGTGGACATCGATTTCATCGGCGAACCGACGCCGGAAGTTACCTGGAGCGTAGGAACCAACGAGTTGACTTCCAACGACAGGACGACGATTACATCAATCGGCTATCACACGATTGTACACATCGTTAATGCTAAGAGATCTGATTCGGGACTGTATCATCTATTGCTGAAGAACAGTAGCGGCATAGATGAGGGCAGTTTCCAAATGACTGTTCTAGACAAACCCGGACCACCAGAGGGTCCTTTGCAGTACGAAGAAATCACGAGCCAATCCGTCACACTCTCGTGGAAGCCACCCAAGGATAATGGCGGCAGCGAGCTTACGTAAGTTAATATACAGGAAATATTATTTTTGAAATAAATTACTAATAATTTTCTACAATACATCTAGTTTATATTTTATGAGTTTTTATATATTGGACTTTTAAATCATATAAATAACAAATTTATTTTATACATATATTGTAATTTTATATAAAAGTTACTCAGTTTTTATCATTAAAAATTATAAATTTTATAATTTGCACCAAAAATTAACAAGTGAAATGATAGCAGTAAAATAGTTTCTCACATATATTTATTTTGTTCTTTATAGTGGATACGTTATCGAGAAACGCGATCTTACACACGGTGGCGGCTGGGTGCCAGCAGTTACACATGTTAATCCGAAGTATAATCATGCGACTGTGCCAAGATTGCTC